>NW_016107635.1:911452-954037 GCF_001604975.1 Cebus imitator | reverse complement strand
CGGCTCACCGCAACCTCCGCCTCCTGGGTTCAGGCAATTCTCCTGTCTCAGCCTCCTGAGTAGCTGGGATTACAGGCACACGCCACCATGCCCAGCTGATTTTTTTTGGTATTTTTAGTAAAGACGGGGTTTCACCATGTTGACTGGGATGGTCTCGATCTCTTGACCTCGTGATCCACCCGCCTCGGCCTCCCAAAGTGCTGGGATTACAGGCGTGAGCCACCGCACCCGGCCCATAAATGCTGATCTTAATGAGAATGGTGACAATAACAGTGAGGATGATAAATATCCAAACGCTTTCATCTCCATGGACACCATCCTTATGTCATTGTGATGGGGAGATTCATCTCCTGCCCCACCCCTTTTTCAGATAGAGAAAGAAAATTCACAATAGCAGCAGAAGTTCTGATGAAAATAATGACGCTAGCCACTCATTTATATTGCATGAAACGTTAGTTTTCACACCTCTAACCCGTAGGGGTGGCATTATCTCCCCATTCTGCAGACAGTACAGCCAGGCATTGGGTCAAGTCCCTTCCCGGATGCCCCTTTTGAGGAGAAGGTGGGCAGGGGACTTGAGCTCCCCCAGCTGGTAAATCCCCTAACAAGGAAGAGTGTTTAATGTGGGATGTGGCGGTTACGTTTTGTGCTGCTGACAACTGCTGCCATTAAAGGCCTGGCCGGGCTCATTTCACACGGGCCCTCTGCAGTCCTGCTCCCTGTTTCCCTAATTATGCCATTCACTAGTCGCCCAGGCCCGCCTATGAACTCCTGACCCAGCAGTGAAAGACTTGGGATCTCATTACTAATCTCTTAAGCCATCTAGTCCTCCAAAATACAGCCATTTAAGTTGGAGGCCAAGGCTTTGGGGTGGGAGGTGGGGAGAGGGAAAGTCTGGCACAGAGACTTATGACATGACCATTTCCGCTTTCAGGAGACTGTGGCCTGCGCCACAGGGCAGCTGGCATGACTGTCTGGCTCAGCCCAGGGCAGGCCCTGTTGAAGGTCAGTGGCTGGGCCTCAAGACTAGGAGGCCCTTGGACAGGAACGGGAAGGACATCTGGGCCCACCTGTTTGTAATTTCAGGGGTGCGGGTGGGGGAATGAGGCCTGTGTTTGTTTTAATTATTATTATTGTTGTTGAAAAGGGAGGAAAAAAATGAGCAGAAACTGCTAACATCTGGAGGCTGCTGTCCAGCTTACGTAATCTGCAGCAGAGGAGGAACACGGGATCCCCCGCCAGATGGTCCGTGGGTGACTTTACAGCACATGTGCTACTTCCAAGAGTGAGATGCTGACGGGGTTAAAAGAGTGGGATGCAAAACCTTCCCGATAGTCTTAGGAGGTGAGAGGCCGTGTTGTGGGTGCTCCCAGGGATCTGTTTTCTTTTGAAAGAACCATTTCTTTTTGGTCCAGCCTAGGCTCAAATGTTTCTATGTCTGTCTCATTCAGTCACTCACTCACTCAACAAACATTTATTTAGCACTGATTTATGTGTTAGGTTTTTCACTCCCAAGGTCTGCATGAAGAAAATGGACCCCAGGAAAACAAAAGCAATAAAAATAAAATTTCCTTCTCCTAAAAAACTCTAAAACCCATAGGGGTGGGAGGTAAAAAATGAAGCAAGCAAACACTCTTAGAGAAATATGGTAGGTTCTGCATTCAAGCGCTGTGCAGGCTGAGGGAGGGGCTTAGACAAGGAAAGTGCTGAGGCAATCTATGCCTGAAGGCCGGATCTGAAAGGCAAAATCTTAATATCACATGGACTCTGAAGAGCAGGAACTGGAGGAAAAAAAAAAAAAGGCCAGAGAAGAAGAAAAACTCGGCCACAGCTAAGCCATGACAAACCCAGTTTCCCAAATGATGTCAGCAGCAGAGGTGTGAAGGATACGTTTGAGATGCTGAATATTGCTGCAAACACAGTTCTGAGCATGTGATTAAAAAAAATACCTTGCAAACTTTCTGTATCTTAAACTTTATTTTTGCATTTGTACTGAAAGAAATTAATGAAATGTTATGAATTCTAGATCAGAATATAAAACCAGTGTAGACTCTGGATCAGATCGAGAGAACACTTAAGTTCAGTCAGGATAAACACTCAACTCTAGACAGGAGCACAGAGCTTCTGCCAGCAGTAGAAAATTCTGAGGTATCTCCAGCTCCAGGTAAGAATCTGGAAAAATCATGAATTTTATTTCAGAGCCCAGAGGCATTGTCAGTTCTAGAGCAGTATGCTGAGCACTGAAACACCTCCAGGTTCTGGACCAGAATATGAAAACACCATAATCATAGAACAGGGCCAGGTAATGCCTTCTGCTCTATAGCTCCAAACCTGAAACTGACTGAGACTGAGACACTGAAGATGAAAAACACAAATCTACTTTGCTTTAATCCAAATACTTTCTCTGCTGGTTCTAGAGTGAAATCCAGAAACACAGCCAACTCAGGAGTAAAGCACTGAAACATGGAAATCTCCACCACTCAGCTCAGAGCTACTAAGACTAAAGGGGGGTCTTAGGAAGATTCTCCATCTCTTCTTGTCCTTTCTCTGGGAGCCCCTGGGCATTTATGGGTTAATCAGGAAAGTGATGACCACATCCAAGTTCGGTGCCTGGTCACCGAAACCCTTGATTACAAATAGTTGAACAGTGGTTAATGGCAGTCTTGACCACATTGACCTATTCAAGAAAGGTCAGAGGAATGATTTTTTTTTACTTAAAAACATCTGTCTTGAAAGAACAAGACTTTCTCAAATTCATAAAACTAGAAGTTTCCAGGTTGCTGTTTTTGTTTCCTCCCTTCTTCCCCCTTCCTCCTATTATTCAGCTTTCCCAATTAAGATCTGTGTGTTCCAAACTGTGTCGAAAACGAAGTACAAGTCACATTACCTGCAGGGAACCCCACTAGATGCCAAGATGTTCAGCAGAGTGCTCTGTCTCTGCATCCTGCTCCTCACTACAGACCTCAGGGTCCTCCCATCCCTTCCTATAGCCTCAATAGGAAGGGCTGGGAATCACTGCATGATTTTCTCTCTTCTTTTTGCTTTTGAAGAGGAGGTAGTACAGTTGTCTAGGTTGCCTTGAGCTTGATTTTTCCTAGGAAGAGGATCCAAAGGTTGCAATGCAGTGACGTATGCAAAGAACAGGCGGACAGCAGTCACTTATCTTTTTAACAGCATCCTGCACACCTTCCAATTCAAACAAGAACTCCCATTTTTAAAGACAAAAAGTGGCATTTCTCCCTGGCCTGGCCCTCCAGATTTCAGAGGTAGAAGCAGTGACTGTGATATACAAAACAGGGAGCTTTGTCCACCACAAGTGCAATGGACACTGTCGACCTATGTGTCCGCCACTCCATCAGCAGAGTTCTCTGAGGAACAAGGACCTTCCAGAGTGATGCTCTCCCCTAGGGGCGGCCTTGGCCAGGGCAACACACATCTGCACAAAAGCAGGGTGTTGAAGCAGCTGTTCTGAGATGCTGTGCCTGAGAATCTGGGATCCACAGTGTGAACTTCTCAACAACCCCTGCACCTGCCACTTGTCTGAATCTTCCACTAGGCACTGGAAGACACATACATTTTAAATCAAAGGAATGTGAGTTGGAATTTCAGCTTCTGCCATTCACTGAAAACATGGCCTTGAACCCTTCGTAAAATGGAATGTCTTCCACTGCAGAATGAGATGATGGTACCTATGTTGGGGGATTACGAGGATTAAAAGAGCTCTTGCATATGCAAATATTTAGATATACCCTACACACTCAAAGTACAAAATTGACATTTTCCTCCTTCATCACTTGCTTCTTCTTTCTTCCTGGCTGTAGCGGGACATGGTTCTGGGTTCAAATTCTAGACTTCCCTGTTCTACCACTGGGCCACCTGTAGAACTTGGGTAAGTGACCTAACCTTTGTGAGTCTTAATTTACTCCTCTCTAAATCAGTGAAAATTACAGTAGTTACCTCATAGAATGTTTACCAGGTTTAAATGTACAAAAACAGTGTAGGGTTCCCTACAGAGTGTAATCACCCTGATAGCCAAGCCATTTGGCTACTCATTATTATCTACTCATCATTATCAATTTCTGTGATTACTATTATGATTATTACTGACATTTGCCATTATTGCGTACTCTTTCCTTTTCCTCTCTTCTGTATTCCTTCGTCCCTTTTCTCTCCACCTCTTCTTCCTCCCTTCTTTCTTCCTCTTACTCTTTCACACCCTCCTGTGCTGGGCCTTGTATTGGGAGATCTCTCTGAAGGTGAACCACATTCTCAAGCCAGAAAGGAGACCCTTTAGGTTTCCATCCGTCTCTGTAGGAAGCCAATCATAGGAAAATTGCTTAGACCCCAATCTTTCCTGCAATAACAAGAGGCAAAGGGTAGAGCTTCTATCCTGGGACTCAGCCTCCAGAAGCTGTTTCCTACTTTTTGCCCAAAGCTGTTAACGGAGCAACAACAACAACAAAAAAGGTGTATTTATCAGTATTTGTCATGAAACTCTCTGTGCCAGGCCCTGTTCTTGATGCTGGAACACACAGCAGTAAGCACATCAAAACAGTTACAGAAAAACCCTTCTCATTGTGCAGTGAACATTCCAGGAGTGAGGATGGATTATGGAGGCACAGAGCGGCAGAAAGAACATGAGATTTGGGTTCAAGATAGGTTTCCGGTTCAGGATGTGAATTTCCTCCCCCAATTCACACAATAGCACTTATCTCCTTTGTAATGTGAAGGAGATGAACCAGGGGATTTCAGAAGGCCCTGCCTGCTTTGATCACTTATGGTACCAGCAGGAGGCTGTAACCTGGAAACATGAGGGAATCACTTGTAGACACTGATATATATGTTTAATAATTATATATTTAATCCAATCATAAAGGAGGTATCACTCAGCACATACTGTTCCCAGAAGCTTAATAAATTCCCAACATCACTTAATATATTCATCAACATTTTCTGAGTGTTATCCACACAGCAGACCCTGTGCTGGGCACGGGAAATACCTAAAGGCATAAGATGACAGCCCAATCCTTAACTGTTCGCCGGTCATTTGGTATGAAAAGCTGTAGACACAAGCAATGCACACTGAAAGTCAGCTTGTGCTCAGGCCTGTCTGATAATTCCGTAAGTATTCTGTACATAGAAGAGGAAGGCTGCTCGTAGGCTGAGGTTGTCAGGAGAGGGATATGTAAGAGGAGCCAGTTGAGCTGAACCCTGCAGGATAGTTAGGCCCTAAAAAGGCAGAGGAGCAAATGATGGTATTTTCCAGTCAGGAGAAAAGGAAACCCCAAGACATACCTGGAAATTGCAATTGGCCCATACTGCCTGGAATGTGCCCCTTGGGCCACGGGCTGTAAAGCAAAGGTAGAGATTGTGCATGGACTTGCTTGCTAAGGCTTTTGGATTTTATAGGCCATGGGGTACAAAATAGAAAGCTTCACAGGTGAGAAATCACTGAAACCAATATTTCTTGTGAATTACAGAGAATATGCTCCAAAAGCAAAAGTCCTCCAGTAAGAATTTATGCAGACTTAAAAGATTTAAGACATTGAATTACAAAAAGATGAGTATGTCATATCTCACTCTGGGAAAGAGAACTGTCACTTAAAAAATTCCTGGAGAGGCCAGGCGCGGTGGCTCATGCCTGTAATCCCAGCACTTTGGGAGGCCAACACGGGTGGATCATGAGGTCAGGAGATCGAGACCATCCTGACCAACATGGTGAACCCCTGTCTCTACTAAAAACACAAAAATTAGCTGGGTGTGGTGGCACATGCCTGTAATCCCTGCTACTCAGAAGGCTGAGGTAGTAGAACTGCTTGAACCTAGGAGGCGGAGATTGCAGTGAGCCAACCTGGTGACAGAGTGAGAAAGAAAGAAAAGAGAGAAAAGAAAGAAAAGGAAGGAAGGAAGGAAGGAAAGAAGGAAGGAAGGAAGGAAGGAAGGAAGGAAGGAAGGAAGGAGAGAAAAGAAAGAAAAGGAAGGAAGGAAGGAAGGAAGGAAAGAAAAGAAAGAAAAGGAAGGAAGGAAGGAAGGAAGAAAAAGAAAGAAAGAAAGAAAGAAAGAGAGAGAAAGGAGGCAGGGAGGGAGGGAGAGAGGGAGAGAGGGAAGGAAGGAAGATAAATAAACCTCTGGAGAGATGGCATTGTGATATGGTGTAGTGAAAAATACATGGGCTTTGGTGCCAGAAAGAACTGAATATACTCCTGTTCTGGAATTTAGAGTAGGGCCCTTTGTAAACATTTGCTTCCCTGTCTGTGAAATGGATACACAGTTCCCACCACACAGGTTGGTTATAAAGATTTGACGCAACGACAGGAACTGAATTAATTTAGGTGGTACTTGCGCTATTCCAAGCACTGTCCTAACTGCTTTAAGTGCTCTATCCCATGAAATTCTCACAATCTCCCCTTAATTATTTAATTTTACAGGTGAGAAGACCAGAGAGGGTAATTAATTTGCTCAAGATCTCAATGCAAGTAGCAGCCCTGCATGTAATGTACGCTAGAACTGCTCTGTCCAACAGGGGAGTCTAATGCCTACATAATAGACTATTTCAATTTAGTGAATTAAAACTAAACCAATTAAGTAGTTCCTCAGTTTCATGAGCCACATTCCTAGGGCTCAATATCATAGGTGGCTTGAGGCTACTGAACAGGACATTCATATGAAGAACATTTTCATCATCATGGAAGGCGCTACTGGACAGGTAGTCCGGAGTCTGGCCTGTGAACACTGAGACAATTTTGCCCTCTCTGAAACATAAACTCCTGGCTATAGCTCCTTGATGCATGCCAGTTTAATCTCCTCCTTCCCATTGCATTAAATTGATATTCTATTCCTGGAACCCTTGCCACCAGTCAGCTGCACTGCAGACATGGACATCACCCAGGTGGCATCTGCATCTCTGAAGGCAGCATCTTGCCAGGAGACAAGATCTCTTCCAAACCTGTCACTTCCCTAGGGGTCTCTCTTCCAGAGAGAAATGCAGATATCACGTAAGTGTCCCCTTCTACCAGCTGCACACATGTGCCATGTTTGGAAAAGGATTCTGGGGTGGGCAGAAGCCCCAAGGAAAACTTTCCTGGACACATGGCACAGGGAACCTCTCAGGAGGGACATCTCTCATGGGCCTCTCTGGGCCCATTTCTCCCTGGAAAACAAACATGTACAAATATACCCAGGATATCCTGGTGCTTGGGTCTGGCTGAAGAATTAGGCAGAGTTTAAGAAAACCGTGGTTGGAGTTTCTTAAGAGGAGGCAGAAGGCCCTTTCTGGTCTCATTCTACAGGTAACATACGCAGGCTAATTTATCAAAGTAAGGATGGGGAGGAATAGAGAGTAGGGAAGAGGGGGCTTGAAAGACAAACAAAAACAAATGAACACACACACAAATAAAAACAAGATCTTGTGCATGGCCAAGCTCTAACTCCCCTTGAAACCCCATCCTTTGGGGCTGGCTTGAGAAAGTTTACTTTCAGACTCAGAGAAATGAGTATGTGGTTTTAGGGACAGAATTCAATACCGCCAAAGCAGCAGGCTCAGCAAGCTTGACCAGCTATTGCTTCCTAAGTGCCTTACAGCCCAGGAGAGTGAATGCTGTTTACATTTTTTACATGTTTCTTGGGTACAGAACATGAAACTAAATTACACAGCAAAGGCCATGCTGGCCAAATGCCGGTGACCCCACTTAAATAAAAAAAAAAAAAAAAAAAAAAAAAAAAAAGAAAGAAAATGAAAGACAAGAACAGAGAAGGGTTTTAAGGGAGCCTGAGCAAATGACAGGGATAAAAGAAAGGCTTGTCGTCCTGACGCCAAGACTTAGAAAAGAGGAAGTGGAAAATGAAGGCAATGAGATAGGGGTAGGCCAGGATTGGAAGAAAAAGGAAGACAGAGGCCAAGGAATCTTCCTAGGTGGGCCATGGAAAGGGCTGGCAGGGTTATGTCTGGTCTCTATGGAGAATCAGCGGAAGTAGCCTCAAACCACAAAGCCCTGCTTATTTTTGGGCTTCAACTCAAGAGTCAAGTGTCAATTGAGACATGAATACTCACGATTCAAACCAGGCTCTCACCGTTCCACGTGGCACCTTCCCTGATCAGTCAATACACGTTTGTTTTATGCCTACACATGCCAGGCTCTCATCCCTTCATTACTTTCCTCTCCTACACATTTTTGTTCCTTCTGCAGATTCAATGTGTTCAGGGATAACATGGTTTAGAAGGGACGTGAACTGACATGAATTGGATGCCCAGCAAGACGTAGTGACGTACTGTACACTTTACATATGTTAGCTCATTGGACCCTCATACCATCTCACAGAATGACAGCAGGATCATGTGAAGATGAGGATAATTGAGGCTCAGAAAACTGAAGTCATTTGTGAGGCATCAGACAGTTGGTACTCGAGTCAGATAGACAGTACTCAAGTCAGGTCTTTCTGGCTTTAAAGCTTATGCTTCCTCTGTGAAACAATATGGCTACACTACAATGTTTTTTTCAGCTCCCCCCAAATGCCCAAATGGAAAAAAAAAATCACTTTCTAGATAACCTGTCCCTTTATTCAGGTTCAACCTTCCTCCTCAAAGGTTAACTTCTAATGCTAACTCCATTTGTCCTTGTATCACAGCGCTTTGCCCAGCTTTGTCTTTTTTTATTGGAAGAAGCTATTTTGGTGTCTTCCTTCCTCCATGGCACATAACGTAGTGCCCGAGACCAGTGGCTGCTTTGTGCAACCCCACGTTGAAAATGACCTTTTGGACACAGAAGATTCACAAGATTCTGTTGATTTTGAATATACATATCGGAATTATTTTATAACGGATGGGATTGAGAGGTTCAGGGAAGTTGTTTAAGTAAAGTCAAGCCTTAATTAAGTGAAGTAAGACCAAGAGACTCTCAAAGTCGCTCTCTGCTTAAATTTCTATGCCCCAAAGTCTATTCTGTTAGACAAAAAAGTCCACATGTTGTTCCTAATTGGATTTGTTCCTCGGTTGCCAAAATTTCACAGGCAGACAGAAGTGTTTCTTTAAAACTTTGTGGTTGCTACCAGAAGGAAAACTGCATTTCTAGATCAACTGTCTCATCCTTGACAAATACCTGCCATGGAGATGTTTTTACTCCTATTTCACAGATGAAAAATTTGGGTGGGGGCAAAGACAACTGACTTGCTCAAAGTCTCACAGCTAGTAAGTGGTGGACTCTAGAATTGACAATCAGGCTGATCTGATGCCAGATTTCATTTTTTATAAAACCCCCGTCACTCAGAGTCTTGCAGTCCAAATCCTAGGGCCAATCAGAGTGTCTAGTTTTTTGTAGATTTGAACAGATATTGAAAGAGTAAATAAGCAAAGGACGAATAGAAGAGACAGCTAGGAGGAGAATCTAATAGATCTCTTTGCTGGGAGCCCATAAGATTCAGTAAATTTAAAGTCTCCCACAGTCCAAGGATTCCATGACAAGTTTTGGGGTGATTATAGTGACCAACTCAGTGGGCTCCTTTCTGAGGCAGGCTCTGATTTTTACTTTTCTGGAGGGATTTTGGGTGCCCCACACCATGGGACAGGCTGAACTAGACCATGGTACTTTCTGTTCTGTCTCCTTAGATGACTTGCACACATGCTCTTGAAAAAATTATTCAGAAACCACCAGGAGAAACAGATCCCTTGAGTATTTGGGAAAACTGCTTGGAATTGTCTCTGAAATTTCAGCATGTTCCCTTCGCCTTTCCTCCTTCCACCACCATTGGCAAAGGCTCTCTCATTTCACTAATGAGAAGAGGCGAGTGATTTGGTGAAGGCCATAGCAGGCAGGGCAGGCAAGGAAGAGACAGACAGCTCCTTAGAAGTGACTTCAGCACTGCGTATAAAGTACAGGATTTCTTCCTGCTCTTTGCAAATAGTACTATCTAAATTGCATTGTAGAATTATCAATGCAGAATTTCCAAGTGAGGCTGTTTTCATGCAATACCAATAGCCTGGTGTAAGAAAAGAAAGAGGAAGAAAGAGTACCATGGGTGGGGTGGTTCATCTCCCCGAGACTCAGTTTCTTCATTTTGAGAGAGGAATATTAAGAATTCTCAGCAGGGTTCTTCTGAAATCTATGTGAAATAATACAGGGGCTGGCATGTAAGAAGTGTTCAACAGTTGTCGATCTTCTTTCCATGATCCAACCATGTTAACCCCCTGCTGAAAAACTCAAAAAAGCTCCCCATTGCCCTCAGATCATGTCAAGTTCCAAGCATTGGAATGATTTTCCTAACCACGTTTCCTAGCTCATCTCTCTTGACTTCCCCTTCGTCTCCTGGCCATTTTTTGATATGCCCCTCACAGCCCCCACTATGCGATTCCTTCTTCCCCTCTCCTGTCCTCCAGCTTATCCTTTTAGTTGAAGCTCAGCAATCACTTCTCCCTTACGTCCTCTGGATCCGCCTCTATGAGCACTCCCTACACTGCATCATAAGTATACGTGGAAAGATTTCTTATCCTTGTACCGTAGAATACCCTAGTGGGTATCTAGTCCCTTGTTCTGGGGACAAGGATGAAGAAGACACAGATGAATGGCTTCTCCTTTCCTGCTTCAGACTTGGCAGCCGTCAGAAAATATGAACATCTAGCTGGGCATGGTGGCTCATGCCTGTAATCCCAGGACTTTGGGATGCCAAAGAGGACGGATCACTTGAGGTTAGAAGTTCGAGACCAGCCTGACCAACATGGTAAAACCCCGTTTCTATTAAAAATATAAAAACTAGCTGGGTGTGGTGGCATATGCTTGTAATGCCAGATACTTGGGAGGCTGAGGCAGGAGGATCACTTGAACCCAGGAGGTGGAGGCTACAGTGAGCTAAGATTGTGCCACTGCACTCCAGCCTGAATGACAGAGTGAGACTTTGCCTCAAAAGAAAGAAAATGTGCACATCTTAAGATTCTCTTTCACTGACATTTTAAGGTTTCCTATGTATAGCACATAGCTTGTGACAAAACTGTAAATTGAGCAAAATTTCTTCTTCCTATTTGTCCATTTATTATTTTTATCTCCCCATGCCCCTGCTATAATTAGGCAGACATTCCAAGATCGCTTTTATAGGCAAGGGTTGGCAATTTAAAACACTTATGCTTCTCTCTTATTTTCATACACACATCTTAGAAAACTCTCTGGAAAGGGCAGTGGGTGAATGAACGTATGCCAAAAGCTGGAGATCTAAGCAGTATGCAAAAATTGTAGGAAAGAATTTTGGGTATTAAAGAGAGGGAATGCCCACTTTCACGGTGTTCCTTAAATGCATACCACATATTAAAAGATGCAAAAGACACTAGCTCTTTTAGCTTGTTCTCATGTGTCAGTCACTGAAGCAGGCTTGAGCTGCCTGGTCCTGTAGCTGTGTTTCTATTATGAACACAGTGGCCTGCATCTTGGTTCTACCCCTTATAGGGATGAGCCCCGAAGCAAGTTACTCTACTCTCTGGGCCTTTGTGTCCTAATCTGTAAAGTTAGAACAGTGATTCCTATTTTTATAGTAACTTTAGTAGGATTCAAGAAATTTGGTGGAAAGCCTGGAAGGACTTGATAAATGCTATTTTTATAAATTGTCTAGGATCTTCCAAAAGTGGGCAAAGGACTCTTCTATCCCACAAACTGGCTCTCATCCCTACTGGCTGAGAAAGCTGATAGCAGTGTGATTTCTTCCTCGGGGAAACTCCCTCTAGATCTTAAACTCTTGGGTCTTTGGCTACTATTTCTAGCAGAAAACACCCTTCTGATGACGTAGTAAGCTTTATGAAGGCAGTAAAAGAACCAGTACTTCTTTAAGTTTCTCAAAGTGCCTGCTGCAGTTCAGAGTCTGCATTTGCTGACGCAACTATGTTTAATTCAACAAAATGTTGACTGAGCTTCTGTTCTGTGTGGGTCCCTAGAGCCAGCTTTTGGGGGAATGCATAAAAGGAAACCCAACATGAACGAGACAGGGAATGAACATTTGTACTACCCATCAAGTGAACATACCAATTACAGAGTGTTTTCTCTGCCTCCTTCATTTCTACCAGGTAGATATTATCCACCTTAATCTCCATGAGGTACACGCTATTCTCATTTTCTACAGGACACTAAGATTCCCAGAGGAGTAACTTACTCAAGATTTTCCATGTCAGAACAGAATTTATGAGAGCAAAGCCAGATCTGCATGGTTCCTACTTCACTTCACTTCTCATCAATGCCCATGCTCTCTCTCTCTCTCTCTCTCTCTCTCACATTCCTCAATGCAGGACTCAAATATATTTCTGTTTGATCAAGCGAATAAATAAATTAATATATAAATTGTCATATCACAAGACATACTATGGTTTGTATTTTATTTATTTTATTTTTTTGAGACGAAGTCTCCCTCTTGTTGCTCAGGCTAGAGTGCAATGGTATGATCTCAGCTCAATGCAACCTCCACCTCCTGGGTTCAAAGGATTCTCCAGTCTCAGCCTCTCAAGTAGCTGGAATTACAGGCGCCTGCCACCATGCCTGGTTAAATTTTGTATTTTTAGAAGAGCAGGGGTTTCACCATGTTGGCCAGACTGGCCTGGAACTCCTGACCTCAGGTGATCCACCCGCCTCAGTTTCCCAAAGTGCTGGGATTTCAGGCATGAGCCACCGTGCCTGGCCTGGTTTGTATTTTAGTAGAGGCATGAAGTATTATGGATGGGCTAAGGAGTAATAGTAGCAACTCAAAATGAAGTGGCAAAGGACTAATACACCCAATTGCGTGTTAATGGGACATAAAGCTAGAGAATCAATTACAAAGAAAACAGGGATATCTAGGTCTCACCTGACTTCTAGTTCAGGAATCTTCTGTTCAGTCAGCAGCCCAGCCAGAATGCCTTATGATGGGGAACTTCTTATATCACAATGCACTACATCCCACTGTGGATATTTCTCATCCTTTGAAAGGTTTTCTTTACTTTGGCCCTCAAACTACTGCCCTGGAAATGCTTAGTCTAAGTTTTGCCCTCCAAGGATTAACCACATAAATTTGTTGGTTGACTGATGGTTTGTAATCCCTTAGGAGAGCACTGTAAATTCCAGATAGCCTTAGTATTTCCATTTCCTCCTCAGGCCTCTGCAAAGGAGGGAGGTGCCCCTTTGGATAGGAGGAAACAGACTGGTAAAAATGCTGGAGGTGGGTGCAAAAGGAAGGAATACAACATCTCATTTTGGCAGCCTTTTGTGTAAAGCATTAGAGAAATGTGAAACGTGGAGACAAAATAAGAACAATATGAGATCTTTGCAAGCACTTAACCCAAACCAGGTTTTGAGGTTCCCAAAAGAGATACAACTTGATTTTTTTTGGTTAATTTCCATTTTTTGTGTGTGTCTCAGGAAATTCTTGATTCCAGCTGGGCCAGGAAGGTGTATGGCCAAAATATCCAAAGAATGTCTCTTATTATAGGATGTTCAACCAAATTTACACAACCAGGAAGCTTTGATACTTTTGATAAGGTTTGGATATGAGACTCAGCGTTCAGGGTTAGCTTTGGCCTAACCAAATTTGGGGATCTTTTTTGAAAAGGATGAATGAGAAAGACCGGAAACTATTAGATGCGGCAGGCTTTTACAACATCAAAACTGAGGTTTTAATTAATATTCTCAAGCCATATAGTGCAATGCATGTTATTTCTTTGCAGTAGTCATAGAGATCCTGCAGACTTGTTGTGATAAGAATGTGTCTTTCATAGAATTCTCACTTCTAAGTCTTGTACAGTGACTAGGTCAGAGGCTGGGTATTTCAGTTCTTTGGTTTCCTCCACAGGCTCTAGCACAGAACTAGGCACACAATCCCAATAAACATCCGTATTTATCATTTTTATTGCATCAGGAAAGACAGGAAGTGGGACCAAGCTGAATTATCCATCTTAATTTCCACAAGGTAGATGTTATTCTCATTTTCTATAGGACACTAAGATTCCCAGAGGAGTAACTTACTCAAGGTTTGAGTAAGGAGGAATTGCATAAAGGAAATGGGAACGACTTCATTATTTCATCATTCCCTAAGTTCATGGAGTATCCTAGGGATCTCCAGGGTGCCATGGAATAGGGCCACCTTGTCAGGGAATGGGAATAGCCTGAATTTGAAGGTATGGGCAGTGATTGTAAGTTTGCTCAAGGAGAATACAAGTACCACATGAAGTCTGCACAGTGACACTCCACACTGAGATCTATTCATCTAGGAGTCTTTCTGCTTGTTTCACAGTGAAGTTTTCTGGGAATCCAGCTACTTCCAACTTTTAAATGTGACCTCATATTCCCAAGGGCCCACTGTCATTCATCTTCCATGAGATTCTTCTAATCCTAGATTCTTCCCTTATGGGCTATGTAACTTATAGGGAAGCCACTGTGTTCCTAAGCTTCTCCAAGGCAGACAACAAATCCTACCTTGAAGAATGACAAGGGGATTGGCTATAATGTGCATACATGTGTCCAGTGGCTGGTGGACCTCGATAACTACTATTTCCTTCCTGCTATTCTCTTATATCTGCTTTGGTACTGCCATGCTCCTACAGGGCCTTTTCATGTGTAGATTTGTATGTGTATGTTTGTGTGGGGGGGTGGGTAGGTGGGTGTGTGTATGTGTGAGAGAGAGAGACAGAGAGAGAAAGAGAGACAAAGACAGAGAGAGAGACCGAGAAGAAGGAAAGAGAGAAGAGGGACAGTACGAGCATCTGGGGGGAAGGTGAGACGCACATGATACAATTCCCATCTTATTTCTAAGCCCAACTCCTAAGAGCCTCCCAGCTCCCCCTCTCAAGCTATCAACATCTTCACTGGAAGCCCTGACAGGGTGAAAATTAACTACCAGCCTCTTCTAATCACTGTACAAGGTAATGAAGGGCAGAGTTATAGTTTCTCCTCATTCTCTGTTGTTGGAAGGGAGGTATGTTTGCTCTTCAAGAATAGCCTTTACCTCTAATTATACAGGCTCTGTGTGTGTGTGTGTGTGTGTATGTGTGTGTGTCGGAGACTGTGCCCATGTACATGTGTATGCGTGTGCATGTGCCCCTGTGTGTAGTGCTGGTGGTGGGGTGTGTATGTGTGTGTGTATGTGTGTGTCTGTGTGAGACTGTGTGCCCATGTACACATGCATGTATGTGCATGTGCCTCTGTGTGTGGTGGCGGTGGTGGTGGTGGTGGTGGTGGTGTGTGTGTGTCTGTGTGAGACTGTGTGCCCATGTACATGTGTATGCGTGTGCATGTGCCTCTGTGTGGTGGTGGTGGTGGTGTGTGTGTGTGTGTGTGTGTGTGTGTGTTAGAATGACTTCTAGGCACTTGCTTTCAGATGAGGAATTCAGGAGACTTTTGTTCTGCTGCCCTCTGCCTGGCCCTGCACCCGGCCTGCACACATATTCCCTCCCCTGACCCTGTATTCTCCGGCAAGCTGATCTCATTATGGCAAATTTAGTTACAGCTGAAATCTCCTTGTAACAAAGATTATGTCCAAGCCCAGAGTAATGGAACCTAGTCAATTTCATTAAAATAAAATTGGTTACAATGAATAATTCAATAGGATGATTTTGTTTCCTCATCTCCTCTTTGTAGATCGAAGAGCTAGTATTTATAATGATTTTTTAAATTGGATTTTTGTTTAGGAAGAGATAATCACCTGTAATTCCTGACAGCCCCTCCTTACAAGATTGTAATAATTGCCCCATGAAGCCTGTTTTCAAGTGCTAAGACTGAAACATTCTTTCTCTCTTTTTCTAACATTAGTCGCAATAACCTTTGGGTGATTTTTAAGCACAGCTGCTACCTCAACTCTTGCTCATGGGAGGTTCCGCGTGTGTTAATAATTCTCTTGTTTGAAGGTTGTTTTTAAAACATTTCTAAGAACTGGATGCAAGTTTTGAATTTGGAATTCCTGGTTCTCTTGCTGGCCCCAGCCCTGTTGTTTCTGAAGCAGGACATTCTATGTGATAGAGAGGTGATACTTGAGTGTTGTCTCTCAGTGCTGTTAATTTGCATGTGGCAATGGTGTGTGTGTGTGTGTGTGTGTGTGTGTGTGTGTGCGCGCGCATGTGTATCTACAGGCAATAAAACACACATTTGCTGGGCACCTATCTAGATCCCGTGCTTGAAGATGAGGGGACAAAGATGAATAAAACTGAAACTTGTTCTCAAAGAACCAGCAGCCTAATGGGGGAGCCAGACACACAAAGAGATACTTAAGAGTTCAGTGTGATAAAGGCAACCACACAGATGATTCTACCAAGTACAGAGGCGGCACAGGGGGAGGATGAACCCTAGCCATTCATCTCTCCATGGGCTTATTCATTCATTCGTTCATTCATTCAGCAGGCTGGCACTATGCATGTTAAGCATCAGAAAATGTCATGTTACCATTTGCTTCCACTCTCCTGAGGGCATTCAAAAATAAATGCAAATGAACAAAGGCTTTAGTAATGTAAACACAAACAAAAAGTGAATGAAGAAATAATCAAATACAGGCAACAACTAAAAATGAGGTGATCCTATTCTGTATCTCGCCCATTTATTCTTCACTGGACCCCAAAGGAAGGTCATCTCTTTCTTTCATCTAGAAGCCAGGCATACCCCACTGAACCTAAATCAAGAAAGCAATATTAGAAAGGAATGTCCGAGAGTAGCAGCTCATCTGCAAGACCAGGAGGCAGGTTGGTCTCTGCAAAGCCACTAGGCCAGGCAGCCAGAAGCACTGAGTCATGTGTCTGGGAAATGTGAGTCTCAGGGAAGGCAGGTGCTTCCTCGACAAGGTAATTGGAAAGGGGGCTCTCGGGACAGCATGGCCATCTCTAGAATCATACAAGCACTGGTGGCCCCAAAACTCTCACTCCCTGGACCAAGCTGTCAGTCCCCTGGGAAGAACTATGGCACACAGTGCATTAGGGGACTGAGGCATGAGTCACAGCTTCATAGAATTGGGAAGGTCCTTGGAGATCAACAAGCTCAACTACTCTTTATTTTAAGGATGAGGGAGAAAAACAGGGCCC
This sequence comes from Cebus imitator, assembly GCF_001604975.1. Classification (NCBI taxonomy): domain Eukaryota; kingdom Metazoa; phylum Chordata; class Mammalia; order Primates; family Cebidae; genus Cebus; species Cebus imitator. The sequence continues at coordinate 937,038 of NW_016107635.1, read as the reverse complement.
AGAGATATGAGGAAACTAGTCTAAGGCCACAGAGCGAATTACTGTGTAATTACTGTTAGTTCAGGGAGTGCACAGCTTGATGCCCATTAAAAAGTGAGACTTCCAATATAAATTCATTCTTACCTTACTGAAGTCCATGATATATACAAAATGGAGTTCTTTCTCCAAATATTAGTTATAACAGGCAAGGAAACAGTAGGACAGTCATTACCCCATCATACAATGTTCCCTGCCCTAACAATTCCAGATGTAATCCTTTACAAATGGTATTCATGAAGCTCTAACAGTATATTTAATAAAGCTATGCTCAAGTGGCCACATCCAATGGCACTGCCTTAGAGGTGAGTAGCATTGCGTGGCATAGTGGAGATTCTGAATGTCTGCAGGAAACATCACATATTGCTAGGATCTTACCTGGGATGTAGCTGGCTGTCCAATGATGACCCAGCCTGGGCATTGCTGGTCTTGATGAGACACTGAAGCATTGGATGCCCATTGATCCAGGAATCCCTGAGGTGTGTAGACACCACAGTCCTTAATGCTGGTTTTTTGTTCGAATTCCTCACATACCCCATCACCATCATGGAAATAGCACCGGCTGGGTTCATCTGCAGGTATAGATGAAGAAAGAGAGTGAATAAATAAATATTTGTTCTTTGGCCTCAGCTATCAGCAGCAGCTGTGGAATCAGACCACCAAAACCACTGGCACTGGCACTGTCAAGCCCATCATCATTAGTCATGATGGACTATTACTCAGTCTTTAAAAAAAAGAGGGAAATTCTGTTGTCTGCAACAACATGGATGAACCTGAGGGTCACCATGCTAAGGGAAATAATCCAGTCACAGAAGAACGAATACTGCCTGATTCCATTTACAGGTGGCATCTTAAGTAGGGAAGCTCATAGAAGTAGAAAGTAAAATGGTGGTTGCCAGGGTCTTCGGGGAGGAGGAAATGGAGAGTTGCTTTCCAGAGAGAATGTGGTTTCAATTGTGCAACGTGAAAAAGTTACAGGAGTCTGCTGTAAAACAGTGTGCTTATAGTTAATGATATCGTACTATACACTTAAAATATGTAAAGAGGGTAAACCTCATGTTGAGTGTCTCTGCTGTGATAACAAGTTCACAAACACTTTCATTACTCTAAACAACCCTCATAAAAACTTTTTGAGAAAGGCCAGGCACAGTGGCTCACACCTGTAATCTCAGCACTTTGGGAGGCCAAGGCGGGTGGATTAACTGAGATCAGGAGTTCGAGACCAGCCTGGCCAACATGATGAAACCCCGTCGCTACTAAAAATACAAAAAAATTTAGCTGGGCATGGCGGCAGGCACCTGTAATTCCAGCTGCTCAGGAGGCTGATGCAAGAGAATTGCTTGAACCCGGGAGTCGGAGATTGCAATGAGCCAAGATTGGGCCAGTGCACTCCAGCCTGGGGGACAGAATGGGACCCTGTCTCAAAACAAAACAAAACGAAAAAATATTTGTGAGGAAGATTATTATTCTTCCAGATGAGGAAACTGAGATTCCAGCAATAACTTGACCAGGTGACACAGTGTGTTAATAGCTGATCTGGTTCTCCAAATTAGGCGTTCACTTTCCAAGTTCTGAGTGCATTATTTGACACAACAGAACTTCATGGATGCAAACTGGGGGTTATTTAACTCCAAAGAAGATTTCAGTTTGGCATTAAAGCATGAACTGATTTACAAGGGACACTGACTTCACTCCCAGCTCCAAAACCAAATTGCTCTGTTACTTTGAACAACTCTCCTTGCCTCTCTGGGCTCACCCATCAGAGCAGAGAAAGAGGTTACACTATTGAGACCTCAAGAACCCTTCCTGCCTAATGCTATAGGCTTCTAAGGGCTTGTCAGATACCCTAGGAGTTTTAGTTAAAGACCAAGTGAATTCTCAAGTTCCCATGTCATCTAAACCACAGCAAGGGTTTCTGTTTGGAATGATTTAAAGCTGCAGCTGGCTGCAATGATTCTCACTTAGCTGCAAGGACAAGGATAACAGAAGCACAAAGCTAGCAGTAGGATGCCTTCTAAGTAGGTATGACCTATGCATGTTTCTTGATATTTCAACACAGAACAATACAAGGAAAAACCTCAATGTGGCCATCCAAAAGAGATCACCTTGTCCACCTTTTTACTAATTCTAGCATCAGCTCTTCTGTGCTATTTTCCCAACTTTTCTAGGCAAAGCTAAATACCACCTCCTGTGTGGGTGCCTATTTTATAAAGATTTCTATCTTAACACTTATCACACCGTGCTGCTATTAAGTCTACATGTTGTAGCACTTCTGAAAGATTCTGAGCTCCTTGAAATATAGTTGCTAGTCAGTGTCTTAGAGTTACTATATAATTGGTGCTATTAAAAATTATGTCCAGGCAAAAGGAACATATCCTAGGAAAATCTGAATCTCTCAGGCAAATCAGGATGTATCGTCACCCTAAGGCTTCTGCTTTATTTAGAACATTCTTTCACAAAATAATGGAGCGGAGCTCTGGAGAGGGCACTGAATTTAGGGCCAAAGACCAGGGTTTGGTTTCTATCCCTTATATTAGCTATGTAACTTTGCACAACTGGCTTTACTTATTCTTGGCCTCTGCCCCCTGTCCCTAATCTGTAATGTAGAAATTATAGTCTCAGCCAGGATAACCTCTCAGGATAACCATAGAACTCTAATAGAAAATGAACATAAATGTGTTTTTTATATCCCAAAATAATCATCGAGAGAGAAAAAAAATACTCTTAAGGGGTCAATTTGCTTCTAAGTGGAGGAATTAAATCAGCTTGTGAAATCAGTGCTCACTTGAAATACTTTCAAGCAACTTTCTTTCCCCTAGTGGGAATGAGCCCCGGTCAAGGAGAAACAAGACAGATTTCTATGATGCTATCTGAAAAAAGGAGTCATTGAATCCTGGGGCAGCAGAATGCTGAACTTCTTCCAAGCTCCAGGGTCCCTTGTTTATTTGTGCCAACGCTTTACCTAGCGAAATACTATCAAAAAAGCCAGAATAGGGCTGGGCACAGTGGCGCATGCCTGTAATCCCAGCACTTTGGAAAGAGCCAAGGCAGGCAGATTGCTTGAGTTCAGGAGTTCAAGACGAGCCTGAGCAACATGATAAGACCTTGTCTCTCCAAAACATACAAAAGTTAGCTGGGCATGGTAGTGTGCCCCTGTGGTCCCAGAAACTCAGGAGGCTGAGGTGGGAGGATCGATTGAGCCTGGGAGGTCACGGCTGCAGTGAGCAGTGATCACACCACTGCACTCCAGCCTGGGTGACAGAGCAAGACCCTGTCTCAAAGAAAAAAGAAAAAGAAAGAAAAAAGGAAGAAAGAAAGAACGAGCAAAAGAAACAGAATAAATCAATTTATTATAAGTCAATTATTTAAGAATGGGTGTAAGCCGGCCAAGAATGCCAGTGACCAATAGTATTCATGGCAGTTCAACCACAGGACAACACAGGCTCAGCACTTCTCAGTAGCTCCAACCTCTTGGTGAATGTGGCCAATCTACATAGATAAAACCTAGGCCCAGTCGAAGACTGACCACCATAAACCCAGAGTTTACTCTTCAGAAACCCAATACAGAGAATTGGAAAGAGCAAGAGTTTGACATCAGGCAAAAGTAGGAACAAATCTGAATTCTGCTTCCTGTAAGCACTACAAAGAGGACATAAATAAAATAACCTAACCCTTCTGAACTTCATTTTCTTCATCTGAAGGAAAAAAATGGAGGTAATGATATTTACCCAGAGTTGTTGCAATGATTTCAGATGATGGTGGGTACAATGCTGGCCCCTTCGTACATTTTATCTAATGCAAAACTGAGAGCTCAAGGAGGAAGGCATCTGCTTCCAGGTCACAGAGAGTTATGGTAGCAGGGCAAGAAATAGAAGACTGGCCTTTTTACACCTAGCAGAGAAATCTTCCCCCTACATGCCATGGCTACAGAACAAGAACAACCTCTTGGAAATAAGAACATAGGGGTGCCCTGACTCTTGGTATCACTTTCTTCTCCTCCAGTATAAAGAAAAATAAGGTAAGATTATATTCTCTGTAAGCATAAGATCTATTCTCTAAAATGACTTAATTAATTTCCTTAGCAGAAAACCTCTCAGAATGACAGAGATTGGGGCTAGATTTAGTTCTTCTGAAGGCTAATTTCTTCCTGATTATGTTTAAGACCACAATAAATTTGTCTGCCAGAAATCAGCAGAACCTGAGAATGGAGGAAAGGTAGAAATAGAAATAGGTAGGTAAACAGGTATGTAGGTAGGTCGGTAAGTAGATAAATGATATATAGATTGATAGGTAGAGGAAGGGTTAAAAGACAGAAAAAAAGATGGAATTAAAAAGAAAACAAGGGAGAGAGAGAGAGAAGGTGCAGTTTCTTCTCCAAGATTCTGCTGACAAAGCTATTGTGAGTCCCTTTTTAAAATAACATCCTTGGACACAGCTCTTCAGTTTCTGTTGCTACCAGTGTCCCGAGGGCCCTTCAGCTACATCTGCCAGCTCGTGTCTGGGGGATTCTCTCTCCCTCTCTACTCCCTCTGTCCCCAGCACAGAAGAGAACAGAGTGAGGAATGGAATACAAATGTGCGGCCAGAAAAAACAAAGACAGTAACAACAAAACACTAAAACAAACTGGTCTTCTTGTTTTTATTACATCAGTTTGCTCGGTGCTCCTTAAATACTTTATGCTAGATGCTGAGCAGGTTGTAGTGAAAAGAGTCTGAAGTCAATATCAAGGTCAAATAACTTCCATGTGGTAGCTGGGTGCCATTGATAATAATACGTTTCATTGGAAGGGGTACTTTGAAAATTATACACAGACATACACATGTATGTGCACACACACACACTTTTAGACTCATACACATCCTGAAAACATAATAGACTTTCAATAAATATTTGTTGAATGAATGAATGAATGAATGACCAAAATCTGGCATCCCTGATATATATACTCTCATCCCAATATAGTTTCAACTCTGCACCCTTTGACTATTTTCTTTAGACTATGTCTTAGGGAGAAGGAAATGGAGCTGTAAGCCAAGTGGTGACTAGCTTACAGTGGGATTGCACTGGGCATTCTGATTTCTCCATTCTACACCATCTTCCCCTCACATCAGGGAATTCCTCATTTCATATCCATTCCCTTTCATGTGGTGACACTTTTAGAAATCTGCTCTATCCAGATAGGAGACTTGACGTGGGTGGGGTGCCATTAGCAAAGTCTGTCTTCCCCAGTTGAGCTTTCACATGCCAGAAGCTTTCTTTTCCTTTTGGAAGAAATGAGCTCAGCTTCAAGAGCCTGAGGCAAATGGACTTTCTGTAAGTGGACAGACATAGTTGATGCTGCCACAAAATGACTTATTTTCATTTGTCTGGAGCATTAAGGTGAAATGTTATGCCCCTGAGTTTCTAAGGCATGTCTGCAGGACACTACTTAAGATACACAGAGATCGTTATTCCCATTTGAAAGCTTGGAAGACCAAATCTTAGGAAAATGAGATTTGTATACCTTGAAGTGTAAGTAAAGGCTCAGGTTACAGCCATTGTTAAGAATTCTTATCCTTGAAGTCAGAACCCCTGGATTCAAGCTCCTGATCTATCTCTGATTATTGGTTAATCTTGGACACCGTATTTCACCTCTCTATGCCTCAGTTTCTCCATATACAAAATGAAAACAAAATTATATTTTAGACTTTCTCAACAAGGTTCTGAGGATGATCAAATAGCATAACAGACTGAGATGGGAAAATAATACTGGTCTTAAAGACACAGGGTCTATTTTTAACAATGGTGTTAATGAAGTTGGAGTTGGATAAGTCTTCTTAATTAGAGATTCTACTTTTCTCTACCCAGCCCTAGACCCTAAGGTATCTTGAGGGATAGAAATGATCAAACAGGATGCATGAGCTATTTTTAGTATAAATGTTAAGGAAGCAACTAAACAAAAGAAAAAAGTAACAGCCTAAGGAAAAGAATATATTGTCTAATATTGGAATGATTTCAGCTCAATTGGTGGACAATAATTAGCTGGATTAGAAACTTTGGGAATTTATGACATCACTGGAATCACTCAGGTGACAGAAATAGCTAAAGAGACTAAAGAGGTCAGAGCTGGAGAAGGGAGGAAGAAATTAAATTATTCGTGTCTTCTCAGTACAAGATATTAGGGNAGTGACAGAAATAGCTAAAGAGACTAAAGAGGTCAGAGCTGGAGAAGGGAGGAAGAAATTAAATTATTCGTGTCTTCTCAGTACAAGATATTAGGGATGGTTTTCACAAGGAAACTTGCCTTTACATTGACTCTCATCAGTTTCAAGATGTTGAACAGGTAGTCATAAGTTACTGGCTATCGTAAAAACTAACTGAAGCCAATGTGTTCTTCAAACAAGGCTTGAGACAATGTGTATTCTGAAGGATAGTGAGATAATTGAAGGTGTTTTGGCTATAACTCTTCTACCTGACATAGAAATCTTAGCATGCCCTTCCTTTGATAGATCCCCACTGCTTGTAAAAGATCATTTTCCTTAGCTTGGCATATATGACCATCCATAAGCTGTCCTCTTCATGCACATTCCAAACCAACAATTCCATTTCATTTCTCCATGCCCTTATAAAGGTTGTTTTTCTCTGCCTGAAATGTGCTTTCCATTCTTCACTGTGCTAACTCCCATTGGTTCTTTAAGGCTCAGCTAGAGGATCTCCTTTGCAAGTCTTCTCTATTCTTCATCCTTATTTTTTCCTGATTTCTACCCTAGCTGAGTGTCATTCCTTTGTTCTTACGGTAATCCACTGCACCATGCCACCTCATCAGACCCAATTTTCTTCCTTTTTTTATTGTACTTTAAGTTCTGGGGTACATGTACAGATCTTGCAGGATTGTTGCATAGGTGAACACATGCCATGGTGGTTTGCTGTCTCCATCCCCCTGTCACCTACATCAGGCATTTCTCCAAATGTTATCCCTTCCCAGCCTCCCTACCCCCTGCTGTCCCTCCCCTACCCCCCGACCCCCCAGTTTTCAATATATAATTCTGGGAGCAAAATAGTTTGTTACCCTTAAGTAAGTCTTAATATTACTTTTGGAAATATCTGATTTCACTTTTTATAATATCCACTGGTATTGACTAAACATAACTAGTATGAAAAGCTATTGAGGCTACTAAGCTTCCAGCCCATTGATAAGTCATAAAGAAAACCAAACATACACAAAACTACCTGTAGATGGGGAGATGAAAGTTATTAGTCACTCATTTAGAGCTCAAGAAGAAAGCAAAGATTTTGAATGTGCACTCTTCTGAAATGAATCAATTCCCCAAAAATGAGTGGATTTACCTGTCTTTCTAAATTTCTTACAAATAAAGATAAGACAGCTTTTGAGAAATTAGCATCTATTTCTATTTCTACCTATTAAAACAGTGCTTGACATTATGATATTCTCGTTTAGTGCAACGATTACTATTCAAAAAGGTCTTTAAAGACCAGGAAAAAAGTAGCATATTTTAAGTTCAGCTGTTTGTTTAGAGATGGGTCCAATAACAACAGTCTTTATGCCACATCACAATTCATCCAAAAAGCAACAAGAAGAAAAACCCACACACACAACAAAGCACAATCTTTGCACCTAAACATCAGCTTCTTGGAACAGGGGGAGCAGGAGTGCTTACCCGCTGAAGGTTTACAAAGGGGAAGAAGCTTGGGTGGGACTGGAAGGTGGCTATATATTGGCATATGTTTCCTCTGGAACGGAAATATGTTGACTTTATATAGCCTGTCTTTCAAAGGCTTCGTGTCAAACCCACATTGTTGACCTCATTTAATCCTATTCAAACCAGGGTTTGTTCTCAACCTCCTCAACCAGATCAGCCTGCCCAGAGTAGAAAAGACAGGGTAGTGAGGACTCCTAAGGCACCATGAATCTGCTAACAAGCTTCAGATGCCGATTAGGTCTACTGAATCAGAGACACTTAAGTTGGTTTCTGGTTCCATCAAAGGTTGGCCACACACCCACATGGGCCAGGACTTCCTCCCTGGTGTTTCACTGTGCGAATCAAACATCCTCCAACAGACTGAAAGCACAGGAAGAATGTCCCTGGAAGTAGTCACATTATCACACTAACTCTACACTCAGGCCCATCAAGGAAAGCTCTTTCAGTGCAGTCCCATATTCTATCTACTTAGCTTTTACACACTCAAACCTGGCTTTGCATCTTTCTTACTTCAATCCCTTCTCACAAAGCAGCCTACGAATGATGTATCTAAAATATGAATATTTTCATGTTTGAAATACTGAATAGATTCCCACAAAATTTAACTTCCCCAACAAGCTTTCAAGTCCTTTTGTAATTTAGCTCCAATCTTCCTGTTTATTCTTAGTTCCAACCACACCTCCACCCTCAAATGCATACAGTTCTTTCCCAGGACTCACATCTCAGAGTATCTGCCCTTACTTCTTTAGTCTGAAAGGCTGGTCCTGCCTTTAAGTCTTCCATTAAGATTTAATTCTAGCAACTTGACATCTCTCAGCTCCACGACATCTCTCACTTTTCTACATCACTGCTTGTCTAGCACAAACCAATTCCCTCTATTTCCTGTATCATTATTCTCTTCTTCCAAACAGCAAAATAGAATACAGCCCATCTAAAGATTTAAAAGTAAAAAAAAAAAAAAAAACTTGAAAAAATTCAAAGTTTTAAATTAACAAAAACATCTCCTAAATAACATTTCTCCTACCTCACATTTACCTTTCTGTGATTCACAGTAAAATGTATTGAGTTATCTAAACTAGTGTCATCCGCTCTGTCTCCTACATTTCACCCTTCGGTTTTCTCCAGTCTAGCCTCTATACTCACCGCTCCACCACAATCAATCTCATTAAGGTCATCATCAACCTCAAAGTTGCTAAAGCTGAGCATAATGTCAAAATCCTCATCTTGCTAGACTGCCTTGAAGCACATAGAGTAGCCCCCTCCTTTCTTCTTGCAGTCCCCTCTCTCTCTTGACTTCCATGACATCATGTCACCCTAGTCCTCTGGGATGCGTCTATTTAAAACAGGCTCACTTGAGGTCTTCTCCTTCCCTCACCCTACATGGAATGCTGTCAGACTTCAGTGTTAGATGGGAACCCCTTTTTATTTTCTATCTACATTTTCTTATCCAGTCTGTCTTTAAATAAAAATTTTAAAACCTCTCTGTGCCAGTGACTGAAACATTTATAGTCTTAGATACGACCATTTCTCTAAGTCCCAGCTGCCTACAATTGTATCTCTACTAAATATCTACCCATGGAAAGGCATCACAAAAACTTCAAAAGACATCAAAAACATATCTAAATCAAAAATACCATTTTCTCCCCACATTCCCTTTTCTCCACCTTAGTAAATGACAACACTATCGCCTAACAATGACCAAACCAAAACCTTCCCAGTCATCCATCCTGTTTTTTTTCAGCTCACCCTTTAGCACTACATGTAGTCCATCAGTATACCTTACAGGCTTCTTCCCCCCAGGATGTTTCAAATAGATCTGCTTTGTTCTATCACTACCTCCCTAGTCCAAGCCAACATCACTACTGCCGTGCTCACTTAACCAGTCTCTCTACTTCTCTTTTCTCGACCATTTGTTTCCCAATTATTCCTCCTCCAGAACATAGCTATAGTGCTCTTCTAAAAACATAAAGGACCCCATGCCATGCCCCTTATCTAAAACTCTTTAATGGCTTATCATCTCATGTGGAAGAGTTCAAAGTCTGTATCAGGGCCTAAAAACCCCTGCTTTATTCCTCCATCTCCTGTGGCAATCCTCCTTGCTCACTGTCTACCATTCATTCATCCACTCATTCATTCATCCAGACAGACGTCTAGCCACACAACAAGGGTCTATTCCCTAAATAAGCCTCCAAGAACCTGAATTTGATGTTCATATTCTCTGGAATATCTCTTCCCTAGCTCTTCTCATGACCTCTTCATTATTTGGCAGTCATTTCAAATGTTACTTTTCCAAACAACAACCTTCTCTACCTGCAGTTGGCTCACATTCAAATCCTCCATCCCCACCTCAGAGTAGCATAGCATGTTGCTTTATTTCCTTCACAGTAGTATTCACTATCTTAAATAAATTTCTATTTATTATGGTTTTCTGTTCCCATACGATATAAGCTTCATAGAAGCCTGTTTCAAAATGCATCTTTTCCCTTAGGATCAAGAAAGCTACCTGGCCATATTATGTCATGTTTAAAAATACACGCATCAGTGAATAAATGAATGAATGATTTTGTACAGCTCTTGACTTCTCAGATATTTCTGGCCCTTGTCTTACTTTAATTAATATCCTGAATACTTAGGATAGTGTCAATCTCACAGCAGGTACCCAGTAAATGATAAAGTAACAACCTTCTTTTGGGGTTTTAGAATCTCTGTTGTCAATGATTCTGAAGATGTCTCAAACCTGATTTTGATCTGCTTTAGCAGATAGTATTATATAAAAATTTTTATGAAAATATTAATTAGAAAGAGGTCAGAGCATAAATCCAGGCACATATTCGGGGAAAATCCAATTTTACACAAACTGTCTCACAATATATTTTTTTTTTCTATGAGCCATCATGCCTCACCATCTGTCTTAAATATTGTTTTATTTTCTATCCTAACTGAATTTGAAAAGAAATGGAATATCTGGATAGGAATGGGGGCACATATTAGACTAAAATTTAATAAAGAGATTTGACAGTCTTATGAATTGGAACTTGAAGATGCATTTACATCACCTTGAATTTAGTATAGTAATTTGAATGGTTTAAAAGTATTGTAAGCAAAGATAGTCATCCTTATAAATGACAATGCAGCCAATGGAGCAGAATGTTCAAAGCCCTAAATGTCTTTCAGCCCGTCCTCTTTCGGGTTACAATGATATCTCAAGATATGAAAGGGGGTGAAATCCAGGGCCACATGAATTATATAGCAGCCAAGAGATAGGCAGGCATTCTAACCACAAACAGAAGGAAGGGCAATACCTAAGACCCAAAGGTCTACAAAAGTATGGGCAGGAAATAACTAAATGAAATTTGGCCTGGATAATAGAAGCTAATACATGGAGAAAAACAATCCAAAACATTGATATGCAGACAGCATGCAAGAAGTGGCAAAGAAAGAGGGTAATAAAAGATGGCAAACTACAAAAGGAGCTTCAGTGATTGTAGTGTGATTGTAGGTCCATACTAAATAGAGAGAGAGAGAGAGAGAAGGAAGAAAGAAAGAGAGAGGGAGAATAGAAAAGAGAGAAAATGTGGAACACTTTCTCAAAATCTGCAGCCTAGTACAGTAATGGGCAGAGAGTAAGGGAACTGGAGATTAGAAGAGATGCCCTGATCAACCCGATGACTTTGGACAAGTCACTTTCCCTCTCTGGGCTGCAGTTTCCCCTTGTATAAAATAAGAGTTAAATCAATCAAGTAGCTTTGTGACCCCTTTTAGTTGTGTCACTCTAAAATATATTTGGTTCTTGATATTTTCCCCTTTGATCATTAAATCAGTTATTCAGTTAAGATGAGGAAACATGATCAGCAAAACGAAGACTGACAAGGGTGTAGATGATAAACCCATTCTGAAAAACTTACAGAGAACTATAACGGAAAGCAGATTGGAATAAGGGGCCAGAAGTTAAAGTGTGTGCCTCAACTCTTGCTAACTTACTTTCACGGTACTAGTAATATTCGTCATTATTCTGCATCTGACTCTTTTTGCTTATTAAAAAAATGACAGTATTACTTTTTCTACCCATTTTCAAAGGTGGGTGTAAAGATAAAGTAAAATAATGCTGTGAAAACTAAAAACTACTCAAAAGTAAAAACTATAAGCGGTGTTGTTTTCACATTTTACTTTTGCAGATACAATCCAGAACTCATCTCCCCAATTATCAAATGGCTTTTCTAATGCTTTGTTTAGGTCTTAGCTCAGCCATTACCTTCTCAGTGAGGACTTTCCTAAACACACTATCGAAAAACAGTTTTCACCTTCACTACAGTGTCTATGCCACTAGTTTATTTTATTCCCTTCATAGCATGATCTAGCTTCTCCAAATGTTTACTTGATAATTGTATTCTCTCTAAAACAGAATGGCAACTCCGTAAGAGCAGAAACATAGGCTGTTGAGTCCAATGTTGCATTCAGATATTAGTACATAGAAGATAATCACAAATATTTGCTGAACAAATGAATGGTTTAATACTGCAAGGTTCTTTAGACATTCTACATGGTTCTAGTTCCTATGTTTCTCTGTGCAAAAGTGGCAACTGAAACTTAGAGTAAGTCAGTCACTGAATGATGCATAATTGTTAGAGGTCAGGGGTTCTGACGGGCTGATTAAGGCTTATTATATAAAAGCTGGGAATATTCAACACCAAATAAAAATTGCTCTGTGAGAAATGCATGTTTGTAAGCATAAAGTAAAACAAGGCATGCAAATTAAAGTCATTATACACATATATGCACATCTATTCTGCAATCCAGTGAAACAAGCAGCCCATCATTCTGTTAGGGAATGCATAAGATCCCAGCCAAGAAAGATGCTTGGACAAGTGGATGCTATGTCTACCAGTAGGCCAAGGACTCGAAGATGAGTCAGGCACCACATAAAAACCAAGTCAGTTACCCCAGTCTGGCATAGCTGGTTGTGACTAAGGTGACCACAGTGTGCTATGTTCTTGGTAGGGTTCCCATACAGAAACCAGAGCTCCCACCCTGAGCTCTGACTGGTTTGGTTCACCTCAAAGACCATCCTCCTGCCATATGGTTTAGGTAAGTCTAAAAAGATGAGCCATTCAAGCCACAGTGTCTTCTATCTCCATGTTGATGAGACACGCTGCAGTCTTCTAAAGAACAGAAGAGAGACAGAGGGCACAGGATTGCTCTTGGGTAAGTTTTCTTTCTTTTATGTGCTACTCTTCAGCCCTTAGAGTAAAACGTTATAATAACTTAAACCTATATGCTTTAATTTGTATTGCTTAACTATAATTTTCTTCTTTAACAAGGTGTGTACATGTCTTTCTCATCTCTTAATGAGAAGAGGGAAAGTGGGAGAGAAGGAAGGAAGGAAGGAAGGGGTGGGGGGAGGGAGGGAGACAGAAAGAAATTGGTCCTAAATCACTTTTTTTTTTTTTGAGACAGAATCTCACCCTGTCCTCCAGGCTAGAGTGGCAGTGGCATGATCTCGGCTCACTGCAACCTCTGCCTCCTGGGTTCAAGCAATTATCCTGCCTCAGCCTCCTGAGTAGCTGGGATTACAGGTGCACACCATCACGCCCGGCTAATTTTGGTATTTTTAGACAAGGTTTCACCAGGGTGGTCAGGCTAGTCTCAAACTCCTTACTTCATGATCCACCCACCTCGGCCTCCCAGAATGCTGGGATTACAGACGTGAGCCACCATGCCCAGCCTGGTCCTAAATCTTAAGAGTTAACTGGGAACATTTGAAAATATCAATCAAAACCACTGCCCTTTTTGATCAGGGATGACAAGGGTCATCATAACTATTCAGGTCCAAAAAAAATTCCAAGGAGCGGTGGTCACTCTGAGGTCAGTTTCTACCAAATGAAGAAAGTATTTGCCCAAACAAAAGCATGAAACTGCAGACTGAGTTGTGGCTATAGATTCCAAACTGGAGGCCAGAGAAGTTGTCTCCATTCTAGCTGGTCCAGCCATGGTTGAAGAGGCCAATGCTGGGCCCCTGATGTGCTAGGATATGGTCAAAGAATAGGACCCTGGATAGGCACCATCCACTGAGCAGTAATCGTGTAGGTACGGAGACATTTAACCTGAAGATAAGAAGGCTCAGAAAGGACACAGTGGAAAATGTATCAAAGTACAGTTGGTCTAAAATTGAAAGCAGTTGCCTCAGAAGATACTGAGTTATTCATTTAGCTTTTCCTGACAGAAGCTTGATGATGATTGACAAGGTGTATTGTGGTCCCCGCCTGCCTCTGAGGGCTTCTCTCTTCTCGAACACACTCTAGTCTAAGCTCCAGACAGATACAGATTGTCGTTGCCTGAGTGGACCAAGTTTGCTTTCACCTCCCCACCTTTGCAGAAGCTGTTATTCAAATCCCCAGAGATGCCTTTTCTATGACCAGTCCCCGTTGTCCTTTATTCATAGTTTAACCTCTCGAAACCTGTCTGGAAAGCCACTCTCAGAAAGGCTAATGGCCCCTCCCTAGGTTTTCCTGTAGCATCATCCATTTCCCCAATTAAAATTGTATTTAGCATATTTGTGAAATGGGCAACTGGATGACTTTCTACATGCTGGACACTGTGCTAAATGTTTCAAATACATAATGCATTCAATTCTAGAAGAGCCCGGGATGTGCTATTATTAACCCCATTTTACAGAGAATGAAATCGAGGTTTCATGAGGGTAAGTCATTCCCATGCTACCCAGCTAATTTACTTTGTATGGATGTGGATACTGAGGAGAATCTGATGAGACGGGCTGATCTGATACTCTCTGGGATGCCCTATGATTGGGTGCTACTTAGGGGCTTGGGGGCTTGATGGAGCTGTGTTCACAACCTGACTCTCCACTAATTAGCTGGTGTCAATGACCAGCTGACTTTAGCCCTGAGTCCCAGTTTCCTCTTTGGCAAATTGGTAAAATAATGACTTATCTTCCCAGCTGCGATGAGGACAAAAATGAGAAGCTGTTGAGAAAGCACGTAGCACCACATCCAGTGTTAAAAAAAAAAATTTTTTTTTTAAGTAAAAGATTAGGAGTTTCCCTTTCCTTAAAGGAAGTAATCTGTCTCTGCTACCTTGTGCCACAGTTAAACTGCACAGGGTCAATAACTTATATTTTGGTTAAACATTTTTAATTTTTTTAGAGTGAAATCAGAGTTTTTGTTGGCAAGTGATTGAACACGCTGGGCCCAGCCTCCAGGCCCACAGTCCATTAGGAAATTTACGAGGTGAGATGGGGACCTTCAGCTCAAGTTCTCCCTTCAGACACAGTACTTACAAAGCCATCAATTTCCTTAACAAAGAGCATTGGCTTAAATGCCCCTCAAAGCAGTGTTATTTACACAGCTATCCACTTCCTTTTGAATTCTCTGCCTGGGGGCCGTGGCAGACCTGCGGTTCTTTCCAGCTACGAGTTAATTAGGTCCTCTCCCCAAATGGAAGCAAGCCACAGACCAAGATCTGGTACTGAAAAGCAGCTCAATTTGGGGCTATCCGAGAGTCTTATGGGGTGATCCAAATACCACCAAAATCACTGGTTCCACCTACCCATTCTTCTAAAATTCTAAAGCATTTGGACCTTACTAAAGAGCAATGATCTCTGTCAGTGTAGAGGAGGAAAGGCAGCATTTGAGCCCATCTCTACTTAGTAAAAGAAACCTCAAAAAAGTACTGCTGGCTAAGATAGCATACTTTCTATCTCTACGGTGTATCGATATAGTAAAATTAACATTTTAAAGGAGCCCCCACCCCTTTTGTGGCCGAACTAGGATTTGGATACAAGCAGCTCAGTTCTAGGGTCTGAGCATGAAACCACCACCCCAAGGCACCTGACCCAAGGTAACCTGCCCGTGATGACAGCTAGAAGGTGAAAAGTCTCTGATTCAAACAGGATTGTCTGGCCCTAAAGACCAGCAAAGCTCGACTACACATTCTTGCCTGAAAAATAAAACTGTCTCTTAAGAAATACATCCTTCTTTTACTCATTTATTCAATATTTACTGAACTGCACATTATTTGTCTGTCCCTGGACTAACTCCTGGGAAATCAGATGAATTAAAGCAGGTCTCAGCGTTCAATGAACTCAGGTCCTAGTGAGAGGGGAGATACGTAAATTATGACTGCACAGGATTCTGATCTGAGGTACAAGGTACTGTGGGAGCACAGAGGAGGGACCCCCAATCCAATCTTACCCAGATTTGAGAAGGCTTCCCTTAGGAGACAACACCTGGGCTATATCTCACGGAGGAGGAATGGGTGGTGGGGTGCACATTCCAGCAGGGGGACGCTGAGAAAATGAGAGGAAACCAGAAACAAGGTAGGAGGTAGAAAGCACAAGATGGTGTTGGCAAATCGGGGGCTCGGATCAACAGGGCCTTGAATGCCACTGTGAGGAACTTAAGGGCAACATGGAGCCACCTGAGACTCAATTGGGGAGCAACAAAAGGTGTCTGCACTTTAGGAAGTTTGCTCTCACCTGTTGGTGGATAGATTAGGGCAAGCAAAGATGAACAAGCCACCTGTTCATTTTACAAACGTTCTCTTGTTAACACCTAATCAGGAGCTGAAGGGGCCCTCAGGCAGAGTAATGATCGTAGGGAGAGAGAGACTGAGTTGGACGAAGAAAACATAACATTTTCAGTCAAATGGGAAGAATGGCAATTAAATGGATGTGGGAAATGGCAGAGAGGAAAGAGTTATGGATGTTTCCCAAGCTTCTGTTCAAATGTCCGGTAGGCTACTGGCGCCACCAGTTGAGATTAGGAAAAACACTTGCAGCAGGTCTGGAAAGAAAGATGGTAAGCTTTGTGTAAGATGTGTTGAATGTGAGTTCCCGTGGGGCGTCCAAGTACAGCAATTAGATATGAAAGTTCGTGGATCAAAAAAAAAAAAAAAAAAAAAGGCTCAGACTAAAGATAGAGATTTTGCAGTCATACAGGGAGGGAATGTAGAATGAGAAGAGTGGCTGTTATGGAACACTGGAGACTGCTGATATTTAAAGAGCAGGTGAAAGAAGGTCTGTGAAGGGATGGTCAGAGGAGTTAAGAAAAACAGATGAGGTTAACACTTCAAAGGCACTGGGAGTTCTGAATTTCAAGAAAGAGCCAGATAAGACAAAAGAGAAAAATACTGAAATATGTCTGTTTAAACATGTTACTTAATAGAATCTCAGGCATGCTTTCCCTAAAGACTGATTCTCAAATCTCCTCCAGGGACAGGTCACTCTCTACTTGTTAGTAAGAACTAGATTATTATTTTTGTTAGCCATAATCATCAGTATTTGTTGATCACTTTCTGGAAGACAGGAGCTGTCACAAACACAGGCATCTGTGGTGCCTAGCATGGGCCTGGCACATAAGAGATGCTCAATAAATAAAAGCCTATGTGATGAATAAATACACTTATAAATTAATAAAACAGCATATCATAACAATCCTATGAAGTAGGGAATATCGCTCCTGTTTCTCAGGTGGTAAAAGGTATTTGGGAGACGAAGCCTGAAGCAGAGAGGTGCTCCTTGTGCTTCTGGGCAGGTCAATCAGCTTTTCCTCCCTCCCTGTTCCTTTAGAAATTCTCTTGGCAAAAAGTACACTGACAAATGGAAAAGGTATTTAAGATACTGGTGCAGCCCCTTCTTTGGTAGTGAGGCTGAACTCAAGTTATATACGTGATTTTGGACTCCTAAACTGAGGGACCAGCTCCAGCCAGGACCTTTCATAGTCCTGCCAATGGCGGTTGATAGTTTTAATTTAAACTTATGGATAGTTTGGGCTGGGTTTCCGACTGGTGTTGAAAGCTAAAATCACCCTGATTTCTCTTCGGTCAGTTTGCCAAGAGTATTTTGTTGGCCCTTGAAGAGCATCCTATTCAGGGAGGTTGATCTTTTTTAAAATACTGCTCTCATCATGTCGTGCCTCTGCCCAGAAACTACTACTTGCTACGGGATCAGAACTGCCACTCATCCCCCTGTGACTTCCATGCAGTAGCTTCCTTTAGGACCGGTGCATTCACTATATACAGAGAAAAGCCCTTTGTTTTAGAGTGGCAGAGTGTCCAACCTGGTCTAATCTGAGTCCCACTGTCCAGAAATCTTTCCCAGACTCACCAACCCCCAACCAGGGGCTTTTCCACTGCTGTAGCAGGGAGGGTCACATACCAATCCCTTCATATCTTTAATGACCATTGTCTTCTGCAACCCTCCAACAAAGGTTTCTGCTGCTTAACCCTGCATTCCACAGAGCTTTGTATGCAGCAGGTGCTTAATATAGACAAAAAACAGTGTGATCCCGGTCACATGCATTTTAGGCTGATTGCAGGACCACCATGGCTGCTGCCTGGAAAGAGAGGAAAGCAATCATATGCTTGAAGGCAGAGCTACAGACATGAGACCTGGGGTATTTTATCTTTCTGTCCAGTAAATTAAAATGGAAAACAAACAAACAAAAAAAACTTCTCAGTCCTTTAATCATTATTATAATTTCTTATTTGCTTTATGTTAACATTTCTTTGGTACTTAATCAGTATTGGCCAAGAGAAAGTCAGTGGCTTTTAGTTTCTCCCTCGGTTAAGTATTTAATGATCTGTAAACAAACACTTCAGACAGTGTTTCTTAAAAAGACCCTGGGATCCTTTTATGTGAAAATTTCTTTAGCTCCGAGAATTGTTTCCCTTTCTCATTATCTGTTGGCTGCTAGGCTGTTCAGCTCTTGAGAGTACACACTTTATTAGATAACCTTAATGATGGAGATGTAGCATAAATTAGTAGTTAAGCCTGAGGGCTTAAGAGCCAGAGCCTTCCAGGGCTAGAAGCCCTTACTAGGAACTAACATCTCTGTGCCTCCATTTCCTTACCTATGATGCTTGTATAATGTTAAAACTACCTCATAGCATTAATGTGATTAACCAATGGAACTAATAAAGAAAAAGCTTGAGTGAATTTTATCTAATTAATTTAATTAAATTAATAACTTGAGTTATGGGTACTACTGTGCCTTTTGTCTGAGACGGTGAGATAAAAAAGGGTGGAAATATATGCAGTCTATACAGTTGGCCCTACGTATTCATGGGTACTCCATCTCTGAATTCTAGAGATGCAAAAGAAAATTCTATCTGTACTAAACATATATAGACATTTTTTTCTTGTCATTATTCTCTAAACATTACAATATAACAACTACTTATGTAGCATTTACATTATAAGTAATCTAGAGACGATTTGAAGTAGATGGGAAGATGTGCATAGGTTACATGCAAATACTATTCCCTTTTATATTAGGGAATTGAGCATCCACAGATTTTAGTATCCACAGGGGTCCTGGCAGAAATCCCCCAGGGATACTGAGGGGTGACTGTGTATCTCTCACTGCTTCCTTCTTGTTCTAAAGGTTTCATATTTTGGAGGAGGTCATCTGGTGACTTTAGTTTTGGAGCTGGGGAGATCTTGGTTCAAATCTCAACTCTGTCACTTAATAAGCAACTGCTTTGAATAAGACACTTCATGTTCTTGAGCCTCAGTTTCTCCTCATGTAAAACAGGGGATAATGGCCCCCACGTTCCTATAGCCTTGGGAAAATCAAGAGAAGTGTTAAGCGGGGTGTAAGGCAGCCGGCCTGGCATTAGATGCAGCACTCAGGAAGATTTGCTTCTCTTGTGGTGGTTTCCCAGCTCAATATATATTTATTGAATGAAAGCCATATTCTCAAAAGTCACTTGAACATTTGGGGGTTCTGTTGTGTCACCTGGAATGTGATGTTAATAATGCCTGGAAGCCAGGGGTGCTGTGGGGTTGAAATGAGGTCCTGCAGCAGATTCTCCATAAATATCAACACAGTCCCTTCTACTGGTCGGGGGAGGATCCTGGATGCTGCCTGAGCCTTTTGGAAGCTCACCTGTCTGGGTTCCTTTGGCAACTCTTTTTAGCCTCAAAGTATCATTTCTTTCAGTGTCTCAGTGATTGGCTCGAGCTGGATGTTGGGATACAGAGGTAGATGGCATGGCTTTTTCCCTTATGGGTAAGGAACACAGATGTGGAAGTAAAATGTATAGGAGCCAGTGAAATTATAGCCATGCTGGTATAAGCTCAGGAGGGTGATGGATGAAATGATTGCCTCATCCCTCGCTCTCTCTCATCTGCCTGGTTCTGTCCAAGTGGCTATACTTTTACCCACTTATACAGTCATCGCTAGGTGTCTTTGAAGCATTGGTTTCAGGACCCCCCAGGACACAAAAATCTGAAGATATTCAAGACCCTTCTATAAAGTCCCTTAGTATTTGCATATGACCTATGTGCACCCTACCGTGTACTTTAAATCATCTCTAGGTTACCCCTGACAGATAATGCATTGTAAATACTTTAAATTATTGCAGTGTTATTATTTATTTAGTCAGTTAGTTTTGAATATTTCGGCTCTGAGATTAGTTGAATCTGAGGATGTAGGATTTGAGGATATGAAAGGCCAACTGTAGACTCATCTACCTCTGCCAACAGTCAACCACTTTCCAGTAAAGGACCAGATAGTAAATATTTTGGCTTTGTTGGCCATACAAGATTTCTGTTGGAACGACTCAACTCTGACTTTGTAGTAGCAAATACGTATACAAAGGAGCATAGCTGTGTTTCAGTAAAACTTTGCCTATGAAAACAGGCAGCAGGTTGGGTTGGCCATGGGTGATAGTTTACTGATGCCTTGTCTGTGCAAGCATGCACATTGCTTTTGTGCCCAGGGCAGGGCTTGGCAGGGAGTGTAGAAGGTACACGCTTCTGTTGCGGTCTCCTTCCTTCATGCCGTAAATAGCAGCCTCATCATGCGAAATCAGTCTGCTAACTTTAGCCTCATCCCTCCTTCGTTCACTACAGTCCAGCCATGCTGACTTCCTTTTCCCTCTACAAAAGTTCTTCTCTGCTTGAGAATTGCATAGTGTAAACTTCTTGCAATCCTTGCTCAGTTACCTGTTCCATATCTCCCTAATGGGTCCACGTCCTACTTAACCCCCAAGTCTCAGCTTAAATGTCAAATCTTCAAGGAGGTCTCCTTGACACCTCTGGTTATATACTTGCAAGTATTTCCACTTAGTACGGTTTTCAACGATGACACTTACATAGTTATTTGTGTCATTTTCCTAACTTCCCAGGCCTTCCTTTTTCACTGCTGTTTTCTTTGAAACAAGCACAGTGCCTGGCACACAGCAGGCATCAAAAACTATGAACTGAATGAACGCATGACATCATCCAGCAGCCAATCTGCCGAATCGTCTGCCTGCGTCTGACTGCACACACTGGGGCAAGCAGCCGATTTTTCCTGCAGGCTCTAACAGTGAGGTTTCCACACGATCCTTACTGCCCATCCATCATTTTATTTTAGGCACATTACTTTTCTCTCCAAAAAGAAAAGGAGGATACAATTAGGCCTATATCCCTCACTTGCTTAATATTTCAATTTCCCTCAGGGTACTCCCTTCAAGTTGAGATCACAGCTCATGAATATTAAATGTCTCTTCCTTTCCAGCATGGACTCCAAGAAACAGGGGAGAGCCAGGAGCTAAGAAAAGGCCCTGATACCCAGCTCAGGGGCCTCAGTCATAACTGCACAGATGTACCTCAAGGCATATGTATGTGCAGATGAATTTATGGTCACTTTAAATGTCACAGTGAAGTCCTTGTTCTTGGCTACCCAGATTCACCTGCCTTGGACTCCGGCTGCCTTTCAAAGGTACACATCAAAGTTTGGTCTCGATTCCTCACATTCAAGCAAGCTCCAAGTCGGTTCCCTGAGCCTGACCCCTTCCTGAGAGTCAGCTCCTGACCTGGGCGGCAGGCTAGAATTCCTCCCTTATGGCGTCAGAGGCCATTCTGTTTCTTTTCATTCCAGCCCTGCCTCTCTGTAGGGTAGGCCTCCCGGGTTGCCAAAGGAGGTGGTAAACCTTGGTCTGTGGCAGGATAGCAAGCTTGATCCTAACCGGTGCTGACTAAAGGGTGTTTGAATGCATCCAACAGACCTCCCTGTTGAGTACTTCAGAACTTTGGTGCTGCCAGCACGTCAGCCTTCCGCCCCATCGCCTCCTTTTCCTGCTCTTTTGTCCCCTCAGTGACCCCTTTTGACCCTGTGGGTGAAAGGAATTCCTTTCTCTTCCCCAAGCCCTGATTTCTTTTAAAAGGCACCAGTTTTAAAACAATAACAACCTGGGATTTAAATCCTAAAAATCGGAGCTGAAAGCTCCCTGGGAGCTCATCAAATTCCCTCATTATTTTACAGTGGGGAAACTGAGAACTAGGAGGTTTGGTCATTTTGCAAAAGGTACCACTGTAATGTGGCCTCAGGATTTGATTCAGGACCATTTTTGCTGGTAATGGGTTGGATGCCTTTGCATCGCTCACAACTGAGAAAGGCCAGGAGGAAGGGGAAGAAGAGATGGCATCAACTGATCCTCGGTTGCACACTAACTGCTGTGCATTGTGCTAAACACTCTATAGGTGTTATCTCATTCTTTTTCTAAACAAAACTGTAGGTGCTATAATTATGTCCATTTTTCAGAGGAGGAAACTGAGACTCAGAGGGTGTGAGAGATGCCTAAAATGACCCATGTTGTAAAGGCAACCAACAGACATTTGTACTCAAGCTTCTCTGTCACCAACTTTGCTATGACAATCTTATTAAGTGCCAAATACATTCTATGCTAAAAAACAATTTGGCTACTGTCAATGGAGGGTGATCTGTTAAAAATAAAAATACAGCCTAAAATACAGAATGATCCTACAGTGGAGGTATGAGCTTTATGCCATGGAACGTTTACAGAGTGATAATAACTGAAAATTGTTTCATGACTCATGAAAATGGCACAAGGACATATGCACTCACTTTTGTTTCCTGCTGTGATTCAATGGCACCAAACAGAAATAGTGGAAAAGAGAAAGACTCTCTTGCACTTCAAGAGTTAGTCTGGAATTGGACATAGGCTCTGGGGCAGACAAACTATGAAGTCTCCCGTCTCTGACCTACCTGGCTATATGACTTTGGATATTCACTTAAATTCTCAACACCTCAATTTTCTGATCAGCAAAATGGTGTATTTTGACTCTACAGAGTTGCCGTGAGGGCGAATGAAATCATTTTTAAAAAGAGTTCTTGGCAGAAAAACTGGCACAGTTGGGTATCTGATAAATGGGATAACTTCATGGTTAAAATGTGCAGACTCTGGCTAGAAGCTGCAAATCTCACCTCTGCTATTTCTCTGTGTGACTGTAAGCAAGTTACTAAATCTCTCTGAACCACAGTTTGTTCCTCTAAAAACAGGGAAAACATTATTTATCTCATAGGGTTTCTGGGAAGATGGATACAACTTCTAAATTAATAATATTAATTGGTCGGGCACCGTGGCTCATGCTTGTAATCCCAGTGCTTTGGGAGACCACGGCGGGCACCTTCAGGAGTTTGAGACCAGCCTGGCCAACATGGCAAAACTCCCGTCTCTACTAAAAATACAAAAATTAGCCAGGTGGGGTGGCGCATGCCTGTAATCCCAGCTGCTGAGGAGGCTGAGGCAGGAGAATCACTTGACCCCAGCCGACAGAGGAGGTTGCAGTGAGTCAAGATCGTGAGTGCTACTGCACTCACTCCAGCCTGGGTGACAGAGCAAGCCTCTGTCTAAAAAAAAAAAAAATGTAATTCATTCATTCATTATGACAATAATAGCATCAGCAGCACACACATCTATAACACTTGTCAAGTGTTACCATTCTAAGTGCTTTACAAATATAAATTTGTTTTTCCTTGCAATAATTCTAAGAAATAGGACCTTACCAATTTTATGAATGAGAAAACTGCAACACAGACTAAGTATCAGGGACAGGCTTTCCACCTGGAATCCGTGTTCTTCACAATGATACCCTATGTCATTACTCTGGTGCTAAGAAGGCCACCAACCTAGCTGACATATCATCACCCTCCTCGTCTTAATCACTACCACCGTGACCCCTGCCCATATTCCTCTTTCTTTTTCCTCTTTCATAGGCCTGCCTTCAAGCCAAGGGAAGTTTTATTTCAAAAACGTGTTCTGGGGAAAGTTACTAAGTTTTCCACAGAGGGAGGTCTGATTGAATACATGCAGCCTGGAGAAGTTTGATTTTGTTTTTATAATTTTAATTTTTTAAGGTGAGAGGTGGATCATCTATTATGATTTCAGGTTATTAGAAAGAAAAATAATAATAACTGCAACTCCCAGCAGAGCCCATTCTTCCCCGTCTCCTCCAGCAGATGCTGTTTTCCTTTTCAGTCACTGTTGTTCTAAAGTCTCATCGGAATCTCCACCAAGAAGACGTGGGGATTCATCTTCTTGTTTTCCTTTCTCGCCTTGGCTCAGAGCAGGCCAGAGCAGCCTGACAGAGGGGCCACAAGGCTCAGTGAACCCCTGCCCCTCCCAGCAACTGGTGGGGAGGCAGACAGATTCTTCTCCCCTAGATGTGCCTCACAGAAGAGGGGAGGGATCTGGGGCTGGGGGTGCTAATTGAGTTACTCACCCTGGCTCTAGGACAGGGCTGGGGATGCTGTGTCAGGCATCACAAAGTGATGCTCAAGGCAGGAGGAGGGGAGAGAAGAGGAGTGGGGAGGGAGGGAGAAAAAGAGACACACAGGGAATACCTGTATGTCTGGGAAGGTCGATTGGGGGTCCCTTTTGCTTTGCTTTCTTAGCTATGTATTGGCAGTCAAGCAGGATTTGAAACCTGAAGCCTTTAAACAGCTGTTTGACAAATCAGAGATTCCTCAGTATCAGATGAGGGAAGAAGCTTTAGAGTCCTTAGTCCAGTCTCCCTAATTTCACAAAGGGAGAAACTGAGGCTCTGAGATGCTAAGCTGCAGCCAGGATGTCTCTACGTCTAAACTGGGACCTGGACCCAACTCTGCTGAAGAATACAGGGTGGAATGCCAAAACAGAACACGAGGGCTTCTCCATAGCTGCACTAGAATCTCCTGTAATGCACTAGATTCCGTCTCAGAAGGTAGCACGTTTCCGGCACCACCTAAAGATATATTACGAAGTATAAGCCCTTTTGGGGACCCTTCACATTTTGTCTGACTAATTTGACTCTTACCCCACCTCCTTCAGCCTTTATCAGCAGTCTGTCTGTAGTTTATGACTCAGTACTTTAGAAACAGAATTCCCAATGCTGTGAAACAATGCCTCCAAGCCAGTGCCTGTTGGGGGCAGTTATCATTTTACTGATACCACATTTTTTTTGCTGAAACCTCAGGCCTGATGTATGTTATGTTTTTTGAAGCGGGGGAAAAAGACAAGATAACTTCCACATTGCAAAGGGATGAAGCCTGCATTACCTAAGAGGTCATGTGGGTGGCGTTCATTTTAACAAGCAACTTATTATGTGATGGGGATAAGGGCACCAGGGGTGGGAAATTGAGAACGGGAAGTCCCCAGGGTGTTGCATAATCACACATTGGCACCTTGGGAATATTTCCGGATGTGTGGGCTTCTGAAAAGTGAATGGGAATGTCACCATAAATCTGTCATCCACCATAATGCTGGTGTTACTAAGCCAGAGAAAACATCAGCCCTTCTAAATGGAAGGAGAAGAATGTAGAAGAGGCGGAGGAAGAGAAGGAGAAAAAGGAGAAGACGAAGAGGCCGAAGAAAGAGTAAAGGAAGAAGAGGTAGAGGAGAAGAAAAAGGGGGAAGAGGAAGAGGTAAAGAGAAAAGAAGAAAAAAAAATGTAGTCCCAGCTACTCAGGAGGCTGAGGCAGGAGAATTGCTTGAACCCAGGAGACAGAGGTTACAGTGAGCCGAGATTGCACCACTGCACTCCAGCCTGGGCAACAGAGCCAGACT
>NW_016107635.1:895632-911432 GCF_001604975.1 Cebus imitator | reverse complement strand
AAAAAAAAAAAAAAAAGAAAAGAAGAAAAAAGAGAGAAAGGTGGAAGGAAGGAAGAAAGTCACTCAAATGGAGAAGCAGAGTGGCAGAGTAGAAAAAGCAGGGTTCTCAATTCAGACTGGAGACAGGATCATACCTCTGTGTGCCATGTGACCCTGCGCAAGTTAAGATGTCATAAGAGATCTTAGATCCCACATATGGAAACAAGAGACCACCTATAGTTCACAGAAAGCAAAGAGGTGTATGAAGAGCCTATCACCTAGTGGGTATCCATAAATGGTGGTAGTTGCTGGTATCATGTGCCCCCAACATTCCACACAAACACACACTGAAAAAAGTAATAGCTAATCTGCATCAAGTACATCCAACTTGCTAGAAATGGGGTTAAATTTCATATTATCTTATGGCAATGATCTTCAGCCTAGATTCTAAGTGACAGTCAACAGAAACCAACTTTGGCTAACTTAAGGGAAGCAAACAAGCCAAATTTGTTCAAAGAATATTGGATACTTATGGAACACTCTCGGAGAGCCAGGCTTGTGTGCTCTGAAGCTCAATTCCAAGCCCAAGATTAGGCCCCAGAACTAGTTAGTGAGGGGATGCAGAGCTGGCTGGTGCTGTGCATAGCTATCTCAGCTTTGATGCTAGATGCATTCCCTGGTACCTAGGAGGCTGGTATGGATGTGGCCACTCCCACTATCCTCAGCCAGCAAAGTGGTTTCTACAGTATCCCTAAGTCTAATCACTGCTAGCTTCCAATTCAAAGTCTTGGGTTGGTGTGTCTGATCGAAGAGCTGAGGGAAAGCCTAAGCTGTATACCTACAATCAAGCCACACAGAAGACCGGGAGAAGGAGATGCATGGATATTAAACTTCTATACTGAGAGTTGGGCTCTTCCTTGTTAGAATAATTATTTCCTAAGACGAGGAAGGGGATTCAGACAGAAAGCAGCCAAAAATACAACGCTGTAAATATCTTCCACTGTTGAGTTATAGGGCTTTTACCATTTTCTACATGAGAACACTGAGGCTTTGCCAAGGTCACACATCTAAGCCATGGTATGCCTGATCTCCTGGCTGCAGTCTTGATCACTGTCTTAACAAATGCAATCATGGGAACATTGTCAACCTCAGCATAGCCTCAGACACTGGTCTCACTTCTCTGACACATTAATGATAGGTCTATTGGGAGTAAAGATTCACTGTCTATTTTTCAGCTGTTCCTTTCAGAGGAAGAAAGCTTTCTAGACTCAAGCTACATGATTTGTCCTTGGAATGTCGTCCCTGGGAGCTGGGATCTCTGGAATGCCTATATCTCTGTGAGTGTCTTTAATGAAATTTTAAATGGCCAGTGAAGGGGGCAGCTGAAGGCTTTCCTGTAACACAAACTCCACTCAACCCATAGTGGTAACAGAGAGCCTTCCCTGGACACTGTCCACACCACTGACAGTTTTGTATTCCATTCTACTAATTTGTGACATGTCTTGTTTTACAGTATTTTTTTTATTCACCCTGAAAGTCTGCAAGACCAGGAGCTATCTTTTTTTTGCAGGTAGCTTACCATAGTGAGCTCTGGAGTCAGGCTCTCTGGGTTTAAACTCCAGCTAAACCACTTAACTGTGTAACCTTCCATCACCACCTAATGCCTCAGCTTCCTCTTTTGAAAGAGCAGTTTAGCAAAAGAGCTGTTATGAGAATAAGAGTTTACAAATGTGCTTGGTATATAAGAATTATTCAGCAAATATCACCGTCAGCAGCAGAACACACTATCTAGTAGGGAATAACAGCCCACAAAATGAATCTAGGAGGATCCCAGTCTCATCCTCTTGGAAACTCCTTCATCTTTATTTTATTTTATTTTGAGACAAGGTCTTGCTCTGTTACCCAGGCTGGAATGCAGTGGCACAATCTCAGCTCTCTGCAACCTCTGTCTTCTGGGTTCAAGTGATTCTCCTGCCTCAGCCTACCAAGTCGCTGTAATTACAGGTACCTGCCACCATTCCTGGCTACACTTTACGTTTAAAATGCAGTGTTTTGTTAATAAGAAATGGTGAATTATATTATAATTTTCACCTACTCTCTGCACCTGGCTCCAGTAAACAAGCATATCAAATATCCCAAATCCATGGAACAGGGGTTGATGAACTTCATAGGTAAAATACTAGATAATACATATTTTAGTTTCTTTTGCCATAGAATCTCTGCTGCCATCACTCAACTCTTTCACTGCAGCATGAAAGCAGCCATAATCAATATGCGAAGTAATGAGAGTGTGACTGTGTTCCAATAACTATTTACAATTACAGGCAGTAGGCTGGTTATGGCCTATGGACCATCATTTGCAGACCCCGTCTATGAATGGGGAGCTTCTACTTATCAGAGACATCCTTATTTTTTCTGATCATTGCAGAGTTCTAAAGCAACACAGCATATGAATGTCAGGGCTCAAGTATCTCTTTCCGGGTACCATACCCTACCTTCAACCCATTCTACTTTCTTCCCAGAAGCACGTAAGTTACCTGCCACATTAGTGCTAGTAAAATAGGCAAATATTTTTCAGCATGGTGTGGGACTAGTGTTGGTTGCCATGAGGATGATGACAAAGGTAAGAGTTTGCTTCAGGTAGAGCTCACAATTAGAAGGAGTTTAGTCACCCACCTCAGAAATCATACAACAGAAGTACAGGTAAGGCTCTTACAGACCACTAAACCCAATCATTAAAAAATTTACAGTAGGTAAACTGAGGACCAGACTATGGAAGCTACTTGGTCAGCTTTATATAAGTTCTCAGCGCAGCTGGCACTAGAACCTGGTTTTCCTAATTTTAATTCAAAATCCTTTCCACCACATCACTAGGCTGGTATCACTTTTACTGTGGACCGTACTCAAATCAACAGAGGGGAGAACATTTTTTGGCAATTTAAAACCCAAGGCCCTGCCGAGGAACTCCCACATCCTTCTTCCGGGGTATCTTCCTATCTTCCAACCATAAATATTTCCAGAGCACCTCTACTGTGTTGCTCAGCCCCTACTGGGTGCCAAGAAGATAGTAGGTGCTCAACAAATGTGTGTTGAGAATTGAATAAGAGACATGTGACACATGGTCTTTACCCTCACGGGGCTCACAATCTACTGGGAGAAAGAATGTCTACATGTACCCCTGTAATGCACTGCAGATGTGAGGATGTGATGATATCTATTCCCCTTTAGTCCTAGAAAATTGCCTGTCAGTGAGAAATCTTCTCATGAATGTTTTCATCCCCTTGGAGCTGCCCCTTCCTTCTTCAGATAGAGCAACTCTGTCTTTTGTACTTGCAAATGAATTGTGGTTAGTTTTCACCTCCAGCCCAGGGGATTAACTGGGCGACTTTTGATCTTCAGGTATCAATTTGCATCTTAAAGGAAGTATGACCTCATCTGGGCCAGCTCAACATTCCATCCCCCACCAACCCCTGTCAGTTTAACAGCCCGGCCTGGGGCTGACCAGGGCCTCCTAAGTGGGAGGCCAGTTGTTGGGAAACAACAAGATCAGCCAGACTGCAAGAGCAGGCAGCGGAAAACTCATTTCCCAAATAAGTCGGTGAAGGTGGGAAAAGGACGTTTGCTTTCTAAACACAGACTGGTCTTCCTCGGATCAGAGAGAATGCCCAAGGTTCTGAGTCTGCAGAGGGGATCCTGGTGGTACCTGGGTCCTGGCTGAAGATTGCAAAGCAAAATGAGTTGAGCACATGCTTGAGAATTAGACAATATCAAGTTCAAGTCCTGATTTTGTCTTCAATCACTTTTGACCTGTGTAATTCTGTACAACTTTTGAAATCTTTCTGGAATTTTTTTTCTTATCTCTGAAGTAAGAATAAAAGACTTAAAACATCTCCAGTATTACCCATCCTGGACAGTTAGTGTGAAAAAAAGCAGGGATGTTTGTTTGATCTAAAAAACTTACCCGCCATTGGCATCATTTATGAAAGCTTAAGCCCTAGGTTTTGTTTGTTTGTTTTTTCACTGCTCTATTTCCTGATATTGACACAAGAACAGAAAACCAAACACCGCATGTTCTCACATAGGCGAGAACAATGAGAACACATGGGTGTTGAACAATGAGAACACGTGGACTCAGGGAGAGGAGCATCACACACTGGAGGCAGTTGCAGGGGGCTAGGGGAGGGACAGCGGCAGGTGGGGAGGGTGGGGGGTATAATGCGGGGAGAAATGCTGGATACAGTATACACCTAAAGTAAAATAAAAATAAAAATAAAGAAAATAGTGCCTGGTACGTAAAAGGCACTCAATAAATAGATGTAATACAAAGATGTGAATCATCATTTAGTCATAACCATTGTTGATATTTATAATATTTCAATATAATTATATTACCAACTATTCCGCACCGTTCACTTCTTCAGGAAGGTCACAAGAAATGAAAAAGACTTACCAATACAATTGAAGGAAACTTCTTGTCGGCAGAAAAGGGAGCAGCCATCACCATTGATCTTATTCATGTCGTCGCATTCTTCACCTTGGCCTCTGCAGAACAGATATGGAAGAGAAATTTGCCAATTTAGTCTCAAAACCATGGCTGGATATGGAAAAGTCCCTCCCTGGGCCATGAACCTTCAGTAAGACCTTGTGCAAATCCCTTTCTCTGTCTGAGTCTCTGTTTCTTCATCTTCAAAATGAGATTTCTAAAAGATGTAGATTTATAAAATACTTTGATATTTACCTTGCTTTGTGTTTCTGATGACAAAGTGGAATTCCTGATTCCAACTCATTTTCTGAGATCTCCAGTCATGTAACAAGTCAGATGGGAGTAAGAGATGGAAGAACTAATGAACAAATAAATGGTGTTGCTCCTGCAGTGTCTAGGAAATCTCACTGTCATTTTCTTGTTTCTGATCTTAAATGAGCATATTTGAATGATAACTTGGAGATGCTGTTCCTTTATCACTCCCTGCCTTGATATCCTTCTTATTCTTCCAATATACTTAAAGGTAAAGTTTTTTTCTTTTTTTCATTCATGCACTCCAGTTTAGTAATCCTTCCATTGAAAAATTTTCCTTTCTTCATTGGGTGTGTCATTTCGTGGCGTCAAGAACTCTAAGGGCTGTGGGACAACTCTGTTAAGAAATACTAATGCCCCCTTTTGTTTTTGTTGGAATCATTTCCATCACCTGAGGATGATTTTGCAAAGGCTGGGATGGGCAGAAAATGAGCAATGATCTTTGAATTGGGCTTAGGTGAGGAGAAGGAGGAGCAAAACCTGAAAGTCTGGATGGGTTATTGCTTTCTGGAAAACTCTCATCCTTTTTAAAACAAAACACTTGGGTTTAGAACCCCATGCCTCACACTAACCGTATAATCTTGACCTCTCGATCTGATCTTTCTGTGATGATTTACATTTAAGTTAATTGAAATGAATTATAATTAAAATTCGAATCCTCAGTCATAGTGGCCACATTTCAAGTATTCAGGAACCACATGTAGACAGCGGCTTCTGTAATAGCACATTCCCATCGTTGCAGAAAAGTCCATTGAACAGAGCTTCTGTGGATGCTGAACCTCAATTTTCTCATTTGCTGAAATAGAGATAATTAATCCTACTCCTTTGAGTAACTTAAAGTGGCCAGCACTGTGGGTGACACGTAGAAGATGCTCAAGGAATCACAGTCCCCATTCCCACTTGGCCTTGGGAGGTCTCTGCAGAGTGTGTGACAGCTGTCCCTCCATCCCCAGAGATCAGCTGGGACCTGTCACAGCATCAAAGAGGCCTTAGACTTTTCCTTTCACCCAAGCAATTAACAGTGGGCAATATTTGTTGCTTTTTTTTTTTTTTTTTTTGAGACAGAGTCTCACTCTATTACCAGGCGCCAGGCTGGAGTGCAATGGCACAATCTCGGCTCACTGCAACCTCCGCCTCCCGGGTTCAAGCAATTCTCCTGCCTCAGACTCCCGAGTAGCTGGGACTACAGGCGTGCAGCACCACACCCAGCTAATTTTTGTATTTTTAGTAGAGACGGGGTTTCACCATGTTGGCCAGGATGGTCTTGATCTCTTGACCTCGTGATCCGCCCGCCTCGGCCTCCCAAAGTGCTGGGATTACAGGCTTGAGCCACCGTGCCCGGCCTGTTTGTTGCTTTTAAGAGGTGTCAGAGTAGCAGGATAACGCCTTGCCATCAATCCTTAAGATGGCTAGGGCATAGCATTGATCTCCAAAGAGCCACCCAAGTCCTCTCTTGTCTGAACACCTATTAGCAAAAAAGAAGTTAGTATTTCTAGCTGGCCTCAGCATTTTCTGGCAGTGGATCTTGCTTGCTGGAAATTGCTGATGACCTTGTGCTTGTAAGCTAATTCATGAGTTGTTTTGGAAAAGACTTTAAAAAAAAAAAATACGTGGGCTGGTTCCCTAAGCCACAAAGCTTACTTTCAACTTCCCTTCCATTGCCACCCAAACAGTGTTCTACTGGTTTAAACAAAACATTTGGGTCACAACAAATATCTCCTAGGCATGACAGATCTATCGTTAGATAAAGAGGTTCTGAGAAAGCTTATTTGACCTCCGGGGCTGGAGCAGGTCTTCTCTGTGTCCATAGACAACTTGCTCCATCTATCACAGCACTTGTCAAAGTGACTGCCTTTGCCTGTTACTTGAGAGCCCCTTCTAAGATGCTATAATTTGCCAAAGGAAGTGACAGAGTCTTCATCATCCTAGCACCCAGTTTCTGGCACAGTGCCTAGCATATAACAGACAGCATGCAGTCACTCGTTTACTTGTTAGTTTTGCCAGGCTGTCACATCGCACAGCAATGCAGTGGGGAATCCAGATGAAGCCCTCTGTTCACATGTACGTTCTACGTCTTATCGGATGTGGAAGCATGAGAAAACCTCTATACAGCTAGTGCTCGACTTACGACCACGATTGGCTCCGACAGACCAGTCGTAACATGATTTGGTCGTAAGTTGACTAGGCTATATGCACACGGAGATGGTAGTGCTGCTGGAAGCTGGTCCGCACTGTCGTACGCCCAGCTGGACAACGTTTGCTCTGCCAGATGCGGAGCAGTCATGGCTAGCGATTGTGGTCGTAAAGTTGAATGGTCGTAAGTTGCATAGGTTGTAAGTCGATCAATACCTGTAATCTCTTTGTGCATTCATTGTTTATCTGTAAAGTTTTATAATAAGACCGACCTCACATGGCTGTTAGGAGAACTCAAGGAGACAATGTAGCACAGTGCTTCATGTACAGTAGAGGCTCAAAAAGTATGTATAAATATTATTATCATTATCAAAACATTCATCCATTGTCTTCAACCTTACCCTATCCATGAAATGAGAGAAGCTGCTGCTATGGATCATTTAAGACAGCACTCATCTATTAGGGGCCTCACTGAGTGCTGAGTCTATCCATATTTCTTTGTAAATTCTTTTACACATAGAGCAAATTAACTTGCATCATTCCATGAAAAATTCTATTAGCTAAGATGATATTTCTTGTTTTCCCCAAAGTTTTCCTCCCCCACACTTAGGGAATCATCTGTAAGCAAAATTTAGTTTTCAACAAAGTACATCAACCAATATTTTATATCAACAGGTAACTCAACATGTGTTTGATATTTATGTAAGATACTTATGTAAGATACTTTTACTAAGGTAAAAGTACTTAAAAAACTGTATTAAATTATACTATTTAAAATTAATAATAATAATTATGATACTAATAGTTTTAGATCAGCAAGAATGCTGTCATTTGCAGTGTTTAACCAATGCATCTATGTCTGTTTCCAGCAGGGACAGACTGAGCTGTGGATGAGGCTCCAAATCTGGTGACTTAAAAAAAAAAACTGGGCTATATTAGAAATTCCCAAATCACAATTATGAGTTATCAGCAACAACTGCAAACATTTTCTGGATATTCTTGATATGAAGTTCAATCTTGGACCCACAAATGATGCGGTACTTTCTCCATGGAGAGCCCTCTGCTTAGTTGTTCAATATTTCATCAGACAGCAGCTGTATCAAAAGCTGGAAGTTGATGCATTAATGTAGGAGAGAACAGTGAGAAGTGTCCCTTTCCCCAATTTTGGTGCATTGGAAACTATCTTCTTGTTCTGTTGTTACATGTGAATATGAACTTAAAAACACACAGCATTGTATGTTAAATAGCTCAAGCAAGTGACAAGCTTTTTTTTTCCCATTTATTTTTGGCTCTTGGGGCAATGTCGTCTTTTCAATATGAAAAAAAGCAGCAAGTTCAACACAAAATAGAAATATCAAATGTAGGATGGAACAAAACCAAGTATGTGGGGGGGAGGCAACAGCAAAAGGAAGATATGAGATGTTGCAAAAAAGATGGAGGAGAGTCCCCCTTTCCTCTGGGAATTAACTCAAACACTGATGTGGCAGTATACACCATTCCACATAGTCAGGGATGTTCATTTTCAGGGGAAAGAAAAGGTGGGGATTAGGAGGACATTTCTGGAGGCTTAGGGACCAAGGCTGGTATGCTTGAGAAGTCAAATTATTGGCAATCAGCTGATTTGCATTATAATTCAACACTTAAAAACTCTTACACTACTCTTTTCAATCTTAAATATTTTGACAATTTGATTATGAAATTTTAGGTGTAGGACATTTAAGAAATAAATGTATGCTCCTGACATATATATATGATGTAAATACATGTTTCTGCTTCAGAAAGCCACTTGAGATTATGCAAATAATTACTTCCCTTATCAGTGCCAATATTTTTCTAATGCCATTTCTTATTTTAAAAACTTGAGTTAGTACCTTTTCATTAACAATTGGCAAACATTAGTTGTGAAGTGGGGAGTAAAGAGGAATAGAATCTTGTACATACTACTATCTTTTTACACAGCAAGTTTAAAAGATATAATTCACCGGTCACTTGATCATGTTTGCAATATTTCTATTTCCTTTAATGTTAAGTCATGTTCAGAAAGAATACTGCTGGCAAATAACTGATGTCTATGTGGATGAGTATTCATGTGCCAGCTCTTTTCCATTGCATTACTGCATCATCCTTGCTGTATTCCTAGCTGGTCCCTTCATCCCAAAGCAGAGGTTTCCAGTTTACATTATATACCACACAACCATCATAAACAAATTAAATTGTTCTTCCCCTCTAGCTTGGTGTTAGTGATGAGCAGAAAGAAATAGTCATCTAGTGTGTCTCTTTCATATATGTACTACTCCTATGAGCTGATTCATGTTCTGCACATCAGTGGTTTCATCTGACTGTGAAGCAAATTCTTTTTTCATACCACCCCTCCCCTTATAGAAATAGTAATTGCAATTCAATATTGCACAGATATTATGTGACACCCAACAGTGCTAGTTAATGAAGGAATTTTGCCAATAGCTTGTTTTGCCTTCTCCACACGTCATGTTTATCATTAAATCTGTCAATAGTTTAAAAAGTCTCTTAGCAATAGTGTGACCCGCAAATAAATACTTTAGCAATGAGGAACCTAATTTTAGCAATAAGAGACTTAATTTTCAATGATTATTGGCCTTTTCTCCACCTCTAGACGCAAAACTCTCAATTTTGTGCTAGAAACCCTTTTTCCTTATTCTAGAGGAAAAGAGCTTAAAAGCTTACTTATTGAGTTTTAAACAATGTAAAACTCTTGGTGGTTCCTCACCCCTATTTACCAGTTGAATAGCATCTTGTCCTGAGAACAAGAGGATGAATGGACTGATAATCTGATAAAATCCACACTTACTGATTCATTTGCCTCAGTGTATTCATATTCACATTCAATACTCACTCCAGAGTACTGTTTATTATTTATGGTTTAAACATTATAGTGAGTTAAAATACTTTGCTATTTTTATGAGCCTTTGACCCATTTTGTAAATTGTTATATAATATGACATAATAGAAATGACAAATAAATATGCAGTTTTCACAAATGTGAATGGTAACCAGCAAAGAATGTAAAAGTGTTTTAACCTAGATGAACTGTGTTCTGTTAACGGAACGTGTGCTGTGACGGAAAAAACGAATGGAACCCTTGTAGCACACATAAAGCAATTAAGTACAAGAGCAAATGGTAGTAGGCACATAAGGGTAGTTCTGTCTAAATCACATTACGTAGTTGCAAAATGTATATGTTCAAAACAATAGTCATTGCTTTTCTTTTGAGTTCAACAAATCGTTTGGAGACCAATCCAGAGACTGCTGGGGACCACTAGTAAATCACAGCCCATACATTGAAGAGTAATGTGATAAGCTCTTCTATTCAGCACCCTGACCATCTCTTGACCTAATCCTAATCCACATGCCTCCTCCTCTTCTTTCTTTAATTAGATCTACTTACTTCTGTATAATGCCATCACCACAGTACCCACTTCCATGGATGTATGTGACAGCAGGTGATGGCTGACTCTCTTCGGTTCCTGAAATAGTTATGACCCAATACTGGTACACATCGCCAAGATTTAGATCCCTAGAAAATACAAAGAAGACATAGTTATACAATTACAACACTGGGCAGACAAGGAAAAGATGGAAAATTGATCCCCTGGAGTGCATTCTATCAGTCTTGCTCATTTTTGAAATCAAATGCACATTTAGTTATCTAATGCTTTTTATTGTCTACTATGCTTACATCCGTCAACTAACTATAATGGACCACACAAATATATGGTAATAACTAGCGTCAGTTGACTGATAACTAGGTATGTTAGCAGGTTTTTTTTTTTTTTTTTCTTTAATTTAACCTATATAGCAACCCTGTTAGAAAAGTATCAGATGGCAAATGACTAAAAATGAAGATGTTTGGGAGGAACCATCCAGGAGAAACAAATATAAACAAAAGCACAGAGGTGGGAAAGCACCACATCAGATTCTCAGGGCATTATCTGATCATGTTTCCTCATTTGAAGACCAGAGGAGAAACTCCATGACACGTCAGCAAACCCTTTTCCGATGCTGCATGTGCAGTGACTCTCTGCCTCCCTGCCACTTGCTTCTCCCTATTTCTTTTACTCTTGACAGTAATAATAATAGCAACATCCATTAATAGAATAAATAGAATACAGAGTCTTAGGCTAAACACTTTTCATAAATTTCTTATTCGAAAATCAAAACCACCCTCTATGGCTGCTAGTATTTTCATGTTGATTTTACAGATGGTGAATGTAAGGCACACAAAGGTTAAGCAACATGCTTACAATCATATGCTATTAAGCGATATCCTATATTCTGCCTATCTTATCCCTATTTTAGGTCTGTTTTAATAACCTCACCCCTTTCTAAGTCAAGCCATGTCCTGGAATCGCAATTCCAAGGACTGGTTCCTGCCAGATTTCCAACTTGCTTAGATTATCTCTCCTCTGACCTAAAGACCTCCCAGTATCTGCTTTGACTTCCTCACAAACAAACCACCACGTGAATACGGCTATTGCCAATTAACCTCCAAGGCAAATATATGTTCATGTCAATTCCACATGAGTACATCTTCCTCCCTATTTCCTTTTTGACCATTTTCAAATGAAGATGTTATTCCCGTCTTTCATCTACCTCTGCATCAATTATTTATTTATTTTTAATAATAAAAATGTACCATGGGAAAAAACACAAAATGATAATGAAGAGAATTCCTATCAGATTCCAGAGTTGGGGGGGATTTCACAAAGAAAAGGATGATGTCAAAAAATCTTAAGTTCTCCTGCCCATCTGTTATTTCAGCTGCTGTTAGGGCTTGGGCTGTTTGGATAAGGCCAACAAGATAACAGGTGCAGGGGTGACGGACAGAGAATGTCTTCAGACTCTCAATGCAATAATGAGTTGGAGTTTGTGAGCATTGAAGGACTCTGGGAAAGAACACAACTTTTCTGAGAATGTCGGATGTATTACCCCAAAGGGAGTTTGTTTTTGCAGCGCTGGAACTACTAATATTGTGGGCAGACTAAAAATCCCTGGAGATTTAGTGCTCTGCCAACAATGATGAAACAGGTGGACATACAAAGATCCTGAGCGATTTTTATGCATGAATAATCGTTGTTTTGTAAACCTCGAATCCTAATTTGTTGATAGAATTATAGGGTTTATAATTCTAAAACTGAAGTGGGGTAGAGAAAAAAGTAATAATCCCAGGAGATACACAAAGGCACATGATAAATATGACACACATTCTATTATGTGTTCATTATGTTCTAAAATATGGAGGCATGTTTTATATTTTTTAAATGGCCACATTATGATATAAAATAAAAAATTTTCTTCAGACTATATCCCAGTTCACTGGGGCTGTACGGTCGTTGACTAAGTAGATGGGGGTAGTTCTGTGGAAAAACATAAGTATGAAAAGGCACTTCTCTATGTTGTGTTTTTCACTTGTGGCATGTGTCACAAATGATTTGTGGCTGATAGTATGTAAGGTGGCTGGCTAATATTTGTGAATGCTTTCCTCCTCTCTCCACTTTGTCTTCTCTCCACGTCTCTTCCTCCTCCTTTTCCTCAATAAACATCAACATAGAGACAAGGAAACACGTGTTTCTGTCCCGGCTGCATCAATTATTAGCCAGAAAGCCATGGGCCAGTGTTTTACCTTTCTGAGCCTATTTCAAATCAGTCATAAACCTGGCATCACAGCGTTTGTCTGCAGATTAAGTGTGAGAACACCTATAAAGCACATATGCGACCAGCCTATGATAAACATTTAATAAATGTTAATCCATCACAATTTTAATGGTTAATTATCAACATTCCTGTCCACTGAATTTATGCTATGGTCCCCTTACTAGAAGAGCAAGAGTGACAAATAACTAATATAACCTTGGTTAGGCAAAACCATGAAGATGAAGATGTGTGCATGGCTTGATGAAAAGTATCTTCTCTACTACTTCACTTGGCTGGGACACCCCCAGTGCCTGGCAGCTTGCTCTCTTTCCTGGTGACCCATGCCAGCTTCTGAAAATTCTGGATCCCAGAAGGCTTCTCTTTACCCTGGGGCAAAATCTGCCTCCCTGTAACTTCCACCCACCGACCTCCTTCTTATCCACTAACATCACATTTGATCAGTACAGAAACCTTAATAACCTTCCTTCTAGGTGTGTGTGTGTGGTTCATATTTCATTGTTTCCAGAAGCCTAAGCAGCTCTTTGAGGCAGGTGTTGTTATCCCAAGTTTTCAGATAGAAAAACAGAAGCCCAAGTCACTCCCCTAAGTTAAAAGATGGGGACAGGCCGGGCGCGGTGGCTCAAGCCTGTAATCCCAGCACTTTGGGAGGCCGAGGCGGGTGGATCACGAGGTCAAGAGATCGAGACCATCCTGGTCAACATGGTGAAAACCCGTCTCTACTAAAACTACAAAAAATTAGCTGGGCATGGTGGCGCGTGCCTGTAATCCCAGCTACTCAGCAGGCTGAGGCAGGAGAATTGCCTGAACCCAGGAGGCAGAGGTTGCGGTGAGCCGAGATCGCGCCATTGCACTCCAGCCTGGGTAAAATGAGTGAAGCTCTGTCCAAAAAAAAAAAAGAAAAAAAAAAAAGATGGGGACAGTGGGATAGGTACAACAGTTACTAAAAAGATTATGTTTTTCCACAGAAAAATTCCTATGATAAAACTATATTTTACCCAAGTTAAAGTCAGAGTTAATGTTAAATGAGGGCTCTTTTCTCAAGAACCTAGGTAGAATAGATTTCTTTCAGAAGGATAAGCTAGTGGCTTCTGAAGGCTTTGCTGGAGGTTAGAACCTATTTCATTGTTGGTCTAAAATAGGACATTTTTGTCAAGTTGCTCCTTTCAGCTGCTCCTAAAGCCATCTGGAAAGCCTTGTGCTATCACTTGAACTCCTTCCCCTCCTGTGCCTTCTACATTCAGACGGACCCTAAGCCCTCTCAATTCTCCCCACCCAGAAGTTTCCACGTCATCCTTTCTTCATCTCTCCTCTAGTCTATATTTTCAGTCTTGATGGCTGAAGCAGCCCCTGGCTTAACATCCTGCCTCAAGCATATCTCGTTTCCAGTCTTGCCAACATCATCAGAATATTCTTAAATTTAGAGTCACTCTCCAGCTCGAAATCTTTTCATTTAGTGCAGTGACAGGAGCTTGCTACCGAGCTGAAACTTCCAATTGACTCTTTCTTTGGAACTAAAATTTTAGCAGTTCATCTGAGATGTGATTATTTTGGCAACTTCTGATTTCTTTCATAGAATTTTGAATGCCACTTGAAGATTTTTCCTTTTAAACTTCAACCATCATTAGTAGTAAATCATCAAGGCTCCCTCTGATTATTTTACGTTTGTAGCTAATATATTTAAATGTGATGGAATTGTTTGCCTATTTTGAAGCATTGTTTTGTGGAATCTTTGCATACACACACAAACACACACACACATGCATGTGTGTGTGTGTGTATGTATATGTATGTGTGTGTGTATATATATATATGCAAAGACAGTCTTGCTCTATCACCCAGCTAGAAGTCATAGCTCACTGCAGCCTCAAAGTCCCAGGCTCAACTAATCCTCCCACCTCAGCCTCCCGAGTAGCTGGGACTATAGGTGTGCACCACCACAGTGGCTAATTTTTAAAATATATTTTGTAGACATGGGTCTCACTAAGTTGCCCAGGCTGATCTAGAACACCTGAGCTCAAGTGATCCTCCCCTCTTGGCATCCCAAAGGGCTGGGATTACAGGTATGCCTGGACCTCATGCTTTTTTTTAAAAAAAATAAAATAAAATACCTTTTTCTACATTTAGTCACCATTATTTAACACATATCACCAATGGCATACACAATAGAGTTGTATTTCTGATAATTAGAAACAAAAATGCTGGCATTTCTGGTTAATATAATCTCAGTATTCTGCCTCAGGGATTCATAT
Source organism: Cebus imitator (assembly GCF_001604975.1). NCBI lineage: Eukaryota > Metazoa > Chordata > Mammalia > Primates > Cebidae > Cebus > Cebus imitator. The sequence continues at coordinate 896,585 of NW_016107635.1, read as the reverse complement.
TGATGGTAAATGTGTATCAAATTTGGAGAACAACTTACACTAAAATTTAATTACAGATTATGAAATCATTATCTAAAATATTAATATATACATATGGTGGCTAAGCATCTTATCATTTAAGCTTAAATATGCATTTAAAATGCATAAAGTGTATTGGTATGCAGTTAATATGATAGGTCAATTAAAACCTATCTGAAATCTATAGACAAATCATGTGATTTTGAGGGGGTCTGTTTCTCTGTCTTTTAATTATGATGTATGATTCTTGTCCCATGCCACTGTGAGGGTCAAATAAGAAATACAAAAGTTATATAGGACGAAGGGGAGAGAAAGCCTCATTTACCCTATGGAAACATCACATTTTGCTTCTTCCAGAAAATCCTTTTTGAGCTCCTTAAATATTCATTATTGATCCTACTGTTTCTATATAATAGCTTTCATTTATTATGGTCTACCCCTTCAAATAGTCTCTATAACTGAACTGCGTTATGCTTCTAGGCCAGGTGTGGTGGCTCACTCCTATAATCCCAGCACTTTGGGAGGCCGAGGTGGGTAGATCACAGGTCAAGAGTTCCAGACCAGCCTGGCCAATATGGTGAAACCCCGTCTCTATTAAAAATACAAAAATTAGCCAGGAATGGTGGCAGGCGCCTGTAGTCCCAGTTACTCTGGAGGCTGAGGCAGGAGAACTGCTTGAACCCAGGAGGCGGAGGTTGCAGTGAGCTGAGATTGCACCACTGTACTCCAGCCTGGGTGGCAGAGCAAGATTCTGTCTCAAAACAAAAGAAAACAACAAACAAAAAATGACAAACAAAAAAACCTGTGTTACACTTCTTTAAAACCCCATCTTCTGGGATAAAAAGAGTAATCATAGTTTCTATTTGTTACCTACCTATGATATGCTAGGCACTATGTCTCATACTCTGTATGTACAATCTTTTTTTTTTTTTTTT
>NW_016107635.1:870053-892777 GCF_001604975.1 Cebus imitator | reverse complement strand
TTTTTTCTCTAATCTTGTCTTTTTGTTTTATTTCATTAAGTTGGTCTTCGACCTCTGATATCTTTTCTTCTGCTTGATCAATTCGGCTGTTAAAACTTGTGCATAGTTCGTGAAGTTCTCCTGTTGTGTTTTTCAACTCCATTAATTCACTTATATTCCTCTCTAAATTGTGTGTTATTGTTAACATTTCATCAAACCTTTTTTCAAAGTTCTTAGTTTCTTTGCATTGGGTTAGAACAAGTTCTTTTAATTCCCAGAAGTTTCTTATCATCCACTTTTTAAAGCCTGCTTCTGCTAATGGAACACAGTCTTTCTCCATCAGGCCTTGTTCCATTGCTGATGAGGAACTGTGATCCCCTGTAGAAGGAGAGGCGTTCTGATTTTGGGTATTCTCAGCCTTTTTAGGCTGGTTTCTTCCCTTCGTTATAGATTTATCCATCTGTGGTCTTTATCATTACTGTCTTTATAGTTGGGTTTCTGAATGGACGTCCAACTTGTTGATTCCCGGCGCTAAAATCTGAGCAACCCATTGCGCCGGCCAAAACAGCGGCTTTAAGATTGATGGTGCTTTTCTGACTCTGCAGCAAGAACCGCCACACCAAGGCAGTGGCAAAGCCGCCTCACCAGCCTCAAGAGTCGCACTGGTGACCCGTGGGGCTCCTCCGCTGGGAATCCCCTGGTGCGTGAGCTACAAAAATTGATCTGAAAGTGTGGTGTCCTCTCGTTCTCTGTGCTTTCAGTGGGAGCTACAATCCCGAGCTGCTAGTGATCAGCCATCTTGGATCTACAATCTTAACCTAAGGAACAATCCCTTGAATAATTAACCTCCTTGTCAAATGAGGAAACTAACACTTAGGAAGATTCAGTTACCTGCCAATAGTCACAATGTTTTGTCATGGAGTAGGGACTTGAACCAGTTCTAACTCCATTCCAAGACACTGCTTGAGCTGGAAAGTGCAGCAGAATAGAAATCAAAACACTTTATTTTGGATCACAAAGAGTTTACATACAAAGACCAGTTGAAAGACTTGGAAGTCAACGAGACACAAATTCGCTATGAAATACTACCGCTGACTCATTGACCGTGGACAAGCCATTTCCTCTTTCTGTCCATCCATTTCTTCATCTATGAAAGAAGAATCGGGAAGGATGTGATGATCAGTTCTGCAATCCACAGTTCTAATTTAATGAGGAGTGTAGCATTGTATCTTTGTGTCTTGAGCTTTTCTGCAGGTTAGAAACTGCTTCAGCATTTAAAACTCTGCACTGAGAATGTGTGTGGGTCTGGATCTACCACCTAGATTGTCTGAGTTAGAAGACGTAAGATGGGACCACCTAGGATGCCTTTGGCTCAGGAAGAGCCCAAGTATTCCAGTCTAGCTTTGAGTTAAGAACCAGAGAGTAATGTCTGGGTACTTTGTATATAAGGCTCTAGCCAAGAATGGGAAGGGAAGGAAACATGCTCTTTTTCAGCCTGAGATGATGTGCCAAAAACTCTATCCATGCTATTCTTATTGTTTTAATTAGAAAACACTTTAGTTATATAGAAAACTATAGACTATATTGCAACAAATATTCATAGGGTTATTATCCAGCTTTGTCAAATTATAACATTGTGCCATATTTTCTTCACATCTTTTATTTTTGGTGTGAAAGGAATAAATACTGATCAAGTTTAAACGCACCTGTATGTTCCTCCTGAATCCCGTTTCCTTCCCACGCAAATTTTTAAACTTTTTGCACATATGTATTGTTTGCATGTTTTAAATTTCATAGATCTTTTAATACTATACTTATTTTGTAGCTGGCTTTTTTTTTTTTTTTCCTTAGCATTGTTTGAGATCACACATATTGTGACAAGTAGAGTTGGCTTATTTATTTTTGCTAACATAAATATTTTATTGGTAGCATGAATATATCATGCTTTATTTGGCCATTCTTTTCTTGATAGATACCAAGGTTGGTTCTTTTATTATTGCTATTATTGTTATTTAATCATAATGTTTATTATTTACAATAATGTTACTTTAAGCATTTGTGTTCTTTTCCTCTGTGCACATAGCAAGAGATTTCTGAAGAGACAAAAAGGCTAAAATGGTATTGTTAGGTTAAGGTAAATGCATCTTCAACTACTAGATATTGCCAAAGTATTTACCAAAACGATTATATCAATTAACACATCTATCCACAGGCTTCCCATTGCTTCCTGTCCTTGCCAGCACTTGACTCTGCCAAATATGTAATTTTTTTTCATCAATCTGATGGTTACTAAATGAGACTTGGCTGGGCACAGTGGATCACACCTGTAATCCCAGCACTTTGGGAGGCCTAGGTGGGCGGATCATGGCATAAGGAGATCAAGACCATCCTGGCTAACATGGTGAAACTCCATCTCTACTAACAATACAAAAAATTAGCCTGGTGTGGTGGCACATGTCTGTAGTCACAGCTACTCAGGAGGCTGAAACAGAAGAATTGCTTGAACCTGGGAGGCAGAGGTTGCAGTGAGCCAGGATTGCACCACTGCGCCCTAGCCTGGATGCCAGAGCCAGACTCTGTCTCAAAAAAAAAAAAGAAACTTAATCATTGTTTTATTTTGCCTTTCCCTGATTACTAACAAGCCTGAGTATCTTTTCACATGTTTGTGGATCAAGTAGGTTTCTAGTCATGTATACTGTTTGTTCATCCTTTTGCCTATTTTAAATTAAGTTGTTTTTGTTTTTCTATATTAATATATAAGCATATTTACATATACTGCATATTAATTCTTTATAATTAAAGCCTTTGAAAAAACCATTTCATAGTCTATGGCTCCTAATTTTTCATTATGTTTACACTGCTTTGTTGATAAGAGAATTTTGTGTCCTTCATGATTTGTACTTTTCCTATGATGTTGAATAAACGTTCCTTTAATCCAAGATCATAAAATAGTCTCTTTTATTTCCTTTCAATAATTTTAACGTGGTGTTTGTTACCTATATGGTTTCAGACACCTACAATGTAGTTTTTTAAACAATATGAAATAAGGATTGTTTTCTTCCAAAATATGTATTATTTGCCCAGCATTAGTTAATCTGTTTAGGAAAACAGTTAATCCTTTCACTACTGAATGGTAATACTGCCTTTGTCATATATCATTTCAGTAATTTTTAATTTTTTTTTCTGGATTATCTTGTTTCATTGGTCAATTTTTAATCTATCTTTTTATCAGTAGCAGTCTATAGTAACTTCCATAGCAATATAAAAGTCTTGATTTACATTATAAGTTCATTCTATAGTTTTCCCTTTCAAAAGAGCCCTCTGCTCTTCCATGTGAACTTCCATGTGAAGCTTCATCCTTAAAAATGCCTGTTGGAATTCTGATTCCAATTTCATTGAATGCATCAATGTATTTGAGGAGAAAGTCATTTTTATGATACTGTGTCTTCCCATTTATGTACACAGTTTATCTTTTTATTTATTTAGGTCTTCTTTTATGGTTCCAGTAAAGTTTTAAAGCTTTCTTCATAAAAATTGTGATGATTTCTATTAGGAATATATGCCTTACTCTAAGCATTTTATAGGTGTCAGTGCTATAGTAAATAGTAGCTTTTTATTTATCTAGCTACACACAAACACACACACATGCACATGAATACATGTAGGTATGTTTGTGTTCTCATAGTTTGGAGACAATAAAAATAATTGCGTTTTATATAAATTTATATTAAATTCAGAAGTCCTCATAGACTTTTATTAGTTCTAGCAATTGTTGATCTTACTAATTTTTCTATATTGTTTCTAGCAGATGAAGAATAATGACAGTTTTTTTGTTTCCCTTTCAATCCTCAGACTTGTTTTGTTTCTATTTTTTGTCCAGCTGTGCTAGGTAGGAGACCAATGGCAAAACTGGACATTCTGGATTTGACCGTGATCGAAAATATGCTTTTTACATTTTACCTATTCCCAGTTTACTATTATTTTTCATCATGAAGGAATACAATTTTATAGGGTTTTAAAAAATACTCTACATCTAGTAAAAATTCCTGTTTTAAAAATTATTTAATACACAAATATTGTGAATTACATTAATAGACTACCTAATGTTAAAATCACCTCTTTAACATCGTATGTGACCTTTAATACATTGCTGAATTCCATTGGTAAATATCTTACATAAGATTTTCGCTTATTTGTTACAAATTCCACTGACTGATTGAAAAGTTTTACCTTTTTCATTGATTCATTTGTGTTTTGTTTGTTAATGTGCTGCATTATGGACAAAACTCATGTTCTATGTGATACTGGTTCTTTGATATTTGTTGAAATTTGTTTTGTGGCCTAGGACATGGTAAAAAATTTTTTTTTAAGTAGTCTGCATCTCTATTCTAGAAGGAAATATTCATAATTTAGTTCTGTATCAGGGTTCCATATATTTTTATCAGCTCATTTTTTTGGTGTTGTTCAAAATCTAGATTATTACTATATTTTAGTTTGCTTGATCTATAAATTACTGAGAAAAATGTGTTAAAATATCACAATGCCATTACGCATTTATCAGTTTTTTTAGGTAAAAGTCATTGATTTATATATTTTCTGGTCATATTATTTGGTAAATTCAGGTTTTAAATCATAAAATCTTCCTTTTATCATTATGTGGTGACTTTTTTTTAAATAACAGTAACATATTTGCCTAATGTTTTCTTAGTTTGAAAATAATATTAAATTTGTTTGGTTAGCCTTCGCCTAGTACATATTGTCCCTGCCTTTACTTTTAACCTTTCAGGAAAACTTTCTTTAGTTAAATTTGACTAGAGAATCTCCATCTTCATACAATTTACTTTAATGTAATTAGAATGACTTATGTTGCCATTTTTTCCTTGCTTATTTATTCCTTTCCTTCTTTCTTCACTTGGATTTTGTGAATTTTTAAATTTCCATTATTTGTCCCTTCTTTGTTCATCTAACCTTCGAAAATTGTGCTTTCTAATTTTATTTACATTTTGTTGTTGTATTCTGTTTACTCTATAATTCTAATTTGTATACTTCTCACTTAAATCAAAATTTAGTAAAAAGCCCTTGGGTTGTTTACTGACCTTTATTACTGATGTCTTGTTTACTTTTCTGTGTTTTTAATTTTGAGATGTGAACTCATGTCCAGTGGATTTTAATCTGTGGGAATCATGTGCTCCCTGGGCCAAGTCCATGTCCTCCCTCAGAGTAATTTTATGTTAATTTCTAGGTACTCCTGCAACATCACTAACCTGGAATCTTTTTGATTCACTTAATTTTTTAGCTCAGGCATTTTCACACCATACTGAGCAGTATAAATTTAAACCTCAAGTTTTTCTGAGGTATAAGACAATGGTTATAAATTTCCACTTAGATCCTAGGCAAAGATAGCGAGTCTTAACGACAGTTAAGTCAAGTCATGTTAGTTGTCACGTTATTAAGGTAAGCAGCTAGACATATGCATATACATATGTTTCTGCCCCCCCCCCCAGTACACCCTTTCACTAAACATGTATATTTTCAGGGGTCCTGAAAATCTTATTTAAAATCCTTATTTTAAAGGTGTGTTAGTCCCAATACACTACCTTGCAGAGTTGCAGAGCCACATCTCCTCTCCAGGGGTGAACAAGAATATTCAAGCCATTCAGTTGCCAAAAGTGATGGCTCTCTCTTATCCAAACTGTACCAACCAAAAATTTAGATCCAGGGCTTACCTGTTTTGTTCCCAGTTCTATTTTATTTCTTTCATGTCTTGCCCCTGGAAATATCCTTTTTGGTTTTTCTGATCTCAGTCATGCATTTTAAAGGATGCTAGTTATATCTGTAATATTTTATCTAGAACATCCAATGGATGCTCGTATTGGAAATATTATTTATAGTTTAGATAGTTTGCCAAATTTTCCATACTATTTCTAATATAAACCTGAAAGGCAGAAATTATTTTTTCAGTTGAGAGTCAGTGTATTTCAGTCATCTGCTCAATATCAGAGACATAATAATTATAAAACAAGATTTAAACAATGCTATTTGACTCTAGAACCCTTTATCTTTCCATGACATTGAGGTGACTTCTTGGATGACCACACCCTAGTGAGCCATATAGCAATGTCTAGTCAAATACAGACGACAAAAACTATTTGAAGATAAGGCAAGCTTCCCTTTATGGTGCTAACGTATTTTAGGGAGTCAAAACTCAGATAATATTATATTATATAATTTTTAAATGTAGAAAGGTAGAGAACAATAGTTTCAACTCTAACATATCTTTAGAATGGAAGCTGACTTTTTAAAATAACTGGGAAGTGATAGTATATGATTGCAATTGCTTTTTTCCCCCCCAACAATAAAGATCATCTATGCATATGATAGCAAATTAGAATGCTATATGAAAGAATTAAAGTAGAATAATCTCAAATTCCATTACCCTGAGACAGCTACTGTGAACATTTTGGTTAGGATCCTTTTAGTATCTTTCTGTGTATAAACACACATACACACACTATTTTGTATAAATATAAGATCACAAATTTGTAATATCTCTCCATCTTTCTTTAATGTTCATAAAAGACTGATAAGTATATCTAGATAGTTAATGCTAGCTGATTATATTTATGGCTTTGATTATTTTTTAAAACTTCTGAATAAGTGTATTTGTTTTATTTCAGGTGTGCTTACACTTACCCATCCAAATAGCCTTCACTTGTTTCTGGGATGCAAAGATGAACACAATATGGTCCTGCCTTTAGGATGCTCATTGAATGGCAGGCAAGAGACTACATTAACATTGATGACTTTAAAACAGCCTAGAAAATGTAGGGGGCTGTAGGAGCACAGGGGGTTGGTTTCTTACCCTGGATGATGGAAAGGGAGTGTCACTGGCTTGACTGCAGAAAGTAAGAAGAAGTCATTAGGAGAAAGACGAAAGGACTGGCTTTCCCAGCAAATGACATAATCATACTTGTTTGGTGGAAGACCATTTAGATAGTAGTATAGATAATTAGTCTGGAAGGAAAGTTGAAAAGGCAGTACCTGAAGGCAAAGAGACCAAATAGTCCCTGTAGGGTAGAATAAATTGAGTACCTACAAAATTTTGGCAGTATGCTAGATAGTTTTATATTCTATTTTATTTAAAAAGAATTAAAACTCACAAAATGTCCTTCTTTACTGAATGACCTTGGAGCTGTGATTAGTCTTCTCAAAAGAATTTCTGTCTTAATAGTCACATATTAAAGTTACATACACATGGTTTTTTCCACTGTGTGATGACTATATACAACTTTATTCCAATTTTGTCTGGGTATTACTCTGAATTTTTAAGGAAACCTTTTATTTCTGTTGACTGAGAGGTAATTTGGTCTTAATTTTTATTGGTTGTGGGGGTTTTTGTTAAGGATCCAAGACAGAAAGCATCGCATGCCCTCGGGAAGAAATACTTTGAAAGATAGTTTAACATACTGACTGTGGACCAAGTATCAGAATGAAATGGCTACTGTTCTTTTAATTTTTGTTGTGATTGTGACCCAATCAGCTATTTTTCTCGGGAAATTACCTTTAATGTTCAATTTTTCAAAAAATGTATGAAGTTCAGTCAAATTGGCGGATCCAAAGATGAAGATACTGTCATTGGTTTCAAACCGTTCAAAAGGCAAAATGAAGAAAAACCAAGTAGACTGTGATTGTAACACAAGGTGGAGTTCAGAGAGCGCTAACAGAGGAAGACCAAACAGTGTTAAAAGAATGACGAAGGCTTAGGGAGACTCCTTTTTTATACCTGGGCTATGCTGGTTTCCTTCCACAGGTGTCCTTAGTGCCCCATACTTTATTATAAAACTGAACACACATTTTGCAATCACATATTGACTGTCTGTCTACCTTGGCATATGTTAAGTGCTTCAAGGAAGAGAACATTAGCCCTTCATTGCTATATCTCTGTGCCTGGCCCAGTGCCTAGCACAGAATAGGTTTTCAGCAATATCTGTTGAATGAATTAATAGTTTGAGAAAGCACACATATATATCAAAAAATATCAAAAAACGTGAATGATAAGTATGGTGTTCTGACCAGTAGAAACAGCATAAACAAGACAGAGGTAGACTTTTTCTAGATCAAGAACAGCTCATTTACACTGAAATTCAGGGTAAACCAAAGGAAGTGGAAATGTTTAGCTGAAATGGTTGGGTGGAGTGTGCAGTAGATGGCTGGAGGCTCTGAGGTGAGATGTTGGGGCTTGAGCCATTGAGTGACGGAGAATCACCGTTGCAAAAGCAGGGAACTGAATGCAATCATTCCCCAAGCCTCCTGCCTACCTCCAGCTGTAGAAGTCAGAACTTAGATGCTCTAACAGTAGGTGAGATACTGAATCTGCATCCAGCCTTTGTATAGCCTGGAATCCCACCACACCCGTTTTCCCTCTTTCTGGACCCAGCTACTCAGTAGACTGCAGCCTTTCCACTTCAGATGCCCCCTTATTAAGGGAAAGCTGTAACGATGAGGACTCATTGCTAAGAAAAGAACCTTCGGGAAAACGGCCTTTGGCCTTGCAACACCCATCTTATTTTTCCTAGTGGCCACTGTGAGCTCCAACCCATTGTCTGGATTAAATAAATGAAAAATGAGACGAAAGAGATCTGAGACTCCATTGGGCATTTGAATTCCTTCTCAGTGGGGCTAGGGTTCCTCCCTCTCATGCAGGTAATGCAAAACTCACTCTTCTTCTACTGGCAATGCCATCCTCACTCTGTATAAGGCTCTGAAAGGAGCAACTGTATACATGCAACTGATTAATTCCAGTAGTCTTTAATATAATTATCCAAAGATTTGCCCTGGTACTAATTTAAAACACAGTAGCCAATTTAATAAAACCAACAGTTTGCAGCTAAAGCCTTTGTTATTTTGTTTTTATCATCTTTTGCCACCAATTGAAATAATTTTCTACTTTCTTTGTGTAATAAAACAAAATAGAAGGGAAAGAATGGAGGGACAATGTGAAAATTATAAAAGATCCAGAGCTTCAAATCCCGGGACAAAGTAACATCAGTCCTGAGATTTAACTGTTAAAATCCTGAGGTTAGGTCCCGAGGTTATTTGTGTCACACTGAGATTTGAAGGGAAGACATTTACCAATTTGGAGGAAACTCCACACCTGGGTAGCATTAAAGAAGGGAGAGAGGAAAAGATCTACAAAGAACTCGTGTTTTTTCCTGAATGCAACCAAACGGGATGTGTGACAGCTTCCCCAAACATTCTACTGGTGATGGACAGGTCACCTGATTACAGAGCAGGGGCTTGTGACAAACTGACCTGTTGCCAAGGACTCTGGGAGCCAAAACACCAGATACAGTTGGAGGTAAACAAGGCATGCTGCAGAGTGTGAAAATCGAGGCCAAGGCAGGGCCAGTGAGTCCAACGGAGGGCCCCAGTGGCAGCTGGTGATTGAGCGGCACTAACTGAACACAGTTGTTGAGGACCAGGGGCCAGTAAGGAAAGCCATCTCCTTTCTCCTCCCTATGGCCTCTCTGGGTGGCCAGCAATTTTATTACTGGCAGAGGGCAAACCCAACAGCATTTTCAAATTTGGCACCACATCTAAAACCATTTGGGGACTGAGCTTCTCTTTCTTCTCTCCCCTTATCCTCCCCAGGAGTGGCTTGGGTTCCATGAAAGCCAGCATACAGTTAGCAAACTGCATTTCCCCCCAATTCTGAAACCCGTGTGCACTTGGGGAAAATGTAATCCTTATGTTTCTGATTCATTTACACTTAACTCATCAAAACGCTATTTTGTAAGAGCTATTTGATGTTCATGAAGCCTTCTGAGCCCTTTTGTAAGCCTTGCTTCTTAGAAGCAGGAAGTCACATTTCTGATGAGAGAGAGAACTTGAACCTAAAAGGTTGAGTTTGTTTTGGAATGAAGGCTCTCGGAGGGTCACATGAACCCCGAGCTTAGCCAAATGTGTTCTCTCATTTCCTATACCAACCCCCTCACCCACATCAGCTGCCATGATGTTACCATGTCAGCTCTCTAAGATTTCATTCCAAGCAAACAAGGAAGACCTCTCTATAATCAGAGGGAGCTGAGTTCAAATGCGAGTCCCAAGGTCTGGCCAATGTCCAGCACTCTGTTACATGGGGAAAAGGAACACCTGGACTGAGAATTAGGAGCCCCAGTTTCAATTCTCTGTTCTGCCATTGAATGGTTGTGTGACTCTGAAGAAGTGGCTTCCTCTCTTTCAGCTCAATTTTCTCAAATGTCAAGTGTCAGTCCCAGCGTAGATGATCTTCAATGCTCTTTCCAGGCCTGAGAGTTATTCAGTCTAATTCCTAGACAGTAGGAGGTATGAGCATCTCAAAATTCTCTGCTTAAAATTTTTGGAGACTGACTTTGTATACACAGAGGTTAGCTCAAGAAAGAAACACAAATATGTAGAAATCAAAGCTGGATGACTTTGAATATCCCTTACTCCAAGTTTCTCATTGTGGGATGGATACTAAAGCCCAGATATGGGGGATAAATTGCCGGACGTCATATGGCAAATTAATGGCAGAGTCCAGCTGTCCTGGGATTTTTGAATAACATCCTTGGATGGAAGTTTCTAAACTTTTTACTTCATAGGATTCTGAAACTGGGGCAAAAACCTAGTTCCCACTTTGACAACAAGAATGTAAAAGCCAGCACCAGAATGGAAGGGGAGCTGGCACTGCTTTGCACACTGAGGGGGTGTCTGGCTTGTATTAAAGCCCATGAGTGAATTATTAATCCTGGGTAGAAAACAAAGCCTGAGCCTTGTAATGTTCTATGGAAGATTAACTCTCCGATCCCCCATGGGACCTCTTTAGAACACTGGACTACACTTTGAGAATCAGTGGATGATGAAAACACGTGGTCTCACAGGTCTTTGTTTGCCTGCTCCCAACACACACACACACACACACACACACACACACACTCTCTCTCTCTCTCTCTTACACATGTGCACGCACACACACACGCACGCACGCACACACGGGCATGCTCGCAAACATGCACATGTACACCCCAATTGCTCCTGCATCTCTACACAGGAAAGAAATGTTGTGGCTCAAGGTGAACTGCCTGCATGCCTGCCTGATTCACAGGCCAGCAACTGGAAGGCACTTTTGAAATCCTCCTCCCTGTTTCATCCCAACGCAAATATGCCTCTATGTCTGCATTCATTGTGTGTTTCAGTGATGCCAGTAACACAGCATCTTTCATGACACACTTACCTGCCTCCCCCTTCTGATTAGTTATACAAGTATTTTATCCCATTAATATCCCTCAGCCACATCCAGTGCTCTCCATTTCCACTTGACCACCCTAGACAAGTTTTGGCTTCTCATCTACTTTAGTTTTGGCAACATTGTTTTTCCTCCTTTACCATTTGTGCTCTATGCCTTTATCCTTACTATACACACACAGCCAAAGAGATGTCCTAAAAGCAAATCTAACGAAGATCTTCTCTTCCCTTACGGACACTCAATGGCTCATCACCACGCTCAGGATGAAGTCCAGACCTTACAGCAATGCACTCTGGGAACATCGTGATCTAACCCCTGTCAATCTCTCTGGCCTCTTTTCCCAAACTCTCTTCTTGAAATTTTACACTTAGCCACCACCTTGAGCAAGCGGTCTCACCTTCTTTCTCCGGTTAAATCTCTTGCCTTGGCTTAGTTGCCACCTCTTTCAGGAGATTCTCACTGACTTGTGAAGCTAAGTGAGGAGCTCCTAGCCCATGGGCTTCCCTTAACATAACGTCTTTCGCATTGTTAGCTACCACTTGTTTATGTGTTTATTTTCACATTACATAGACTAAGCTCCTGGAAGGCTGGTATGTCTCCTACTAACTGGTTTATCTTCATTGTTTAGTATAGAACGTGTTACATAGACATTGCTAAATAATTGCCTGTTGAATGAATGAAACACGGAATTACACTTTCTGGCCCAATGCCTTTGCTTTAAGGATAAGAGAGCTGAAGCCCCAAGAGAAGCAGTGGCCATGCCATAAGGTTCTCCTTTGTAACTGGGCACGGTGGTTCATGCCTATAATCCCAGCACTTTGGGAGGCTGAGGTGGGTGGATCATGAGGTCAAGAGATTGAGATGAGACCATCCTGGCCAACATGGTGAAACACCATCTCTATCAAAAACACAAAAATTAGCTACGTGTGGTGGTACCTGCCTGTAGTCTCAGCTACTTGGGAGGCTGAGGTAGGAGAATTGCTTGAGCCTGGGAGGCAGAGGTTGCAGTGAACTGAGATTGTGCCACTGCACTGCAGCCTGGTAATGGAGTGAGACTCCATCTAAATATATATATATATATATGTATATATATATATATACACACACACACATACTTATATATGTGTGTGTGTATGTGTGTGTGTGTGTGTGTGTGTGTGCGTGTGTGTTGGGTATTCTCATTTGTCCTTTCAATGCTGTAGTAACTAACCCACCTTAGAAGTTAAAAGAAGACCTTCAATATACCAGATATAATCTGTATTATCATGAATTTCTGACCATTTATTGATGTGCCACAGGGTTTACTGATCCATTTATTTATGCATCTCTGTATTTATTTATCTGCATTCATTGACCATCTACATGATGTATGGTCTTGCACAAGACGCTAAAGATAGAGAATAACATGGCAGAGATTACACAGAGATACCCCACCTCTAGTATCTCAGTGTCAAGTTAAAATGCTATCCAGGAAAAATGCACCAAAACATTTTGAAATCGTCTCAAAGGAAAAGCTTTGTAAGTCCTAAGAGAGAGGCTAGGTCTAGGTGGAGTCCTGAGAGTCCCACCATGCCTGGAGGCTTTCTTTAGATCTAGATGGCCAGCCCCCAAACTCAAAGTTCAGACTTATTAACAATGACACATAACCTACTGCCTTCATCTTTACTTAATTAGATGCACTGAGTGCAGGTGAGAGCTCAAGGATAATCTGAACAGAATGTCAGAGCTATGACCTTCCCCTTTATTTTATAGAAGGGGGTCTTGGGCCCACAGCTGGGAACCCACCTGATCAGGGACACAGCAAAATTTCCGGATGCCAGTACTAGAATCCAGGTCTCCTGATCCAGAGCCAGCACGTGGTGAGTTTTCTCTCTTATTTTTTCTTTAGCTCGGTTACAAAGTTTAAGGTCCAATTTATCTTTTCCTTTTTCTAACCCAACACTGAACCATAGCAACTTTGGGTAGAGTTTACGGGAAACTGCTTGATGTGTGTCTGTGTGTGTCAGAGTGCTTGCCATTTACACAGACTCTCTGTCATGGCTCTGGCCAAAAACAAGCCTAGTGCAAAACCAAACAATAGAAAGAACAACGAACATTTAATTTTTTATAATTCACCGGATTGCATCATGTTTTTGCAAGTCCATTATCTTATCAGTTTTCCCCCCACCCCTTGTTAGACTATACCCCTTGTCACCCACTTTGTCCAAGAGAAGGAACTTAAGCTCAAACAATGGAAGAAACCTGTTCCACAGCAAGGCTGTGTGCTCATGTGGGAGTCAGATCTCTTGATTCCAAATGCAGCATCTCTAAAGTGGTGTCTGAGGTTGTGTTTTAACAGACACAACATAAACCCAGCAAGACCTGCCCTCTTGATTCTCAGCGTCTCCAAGCACAGACTGAATAGATTTTGTCCACTCCTCTTGCCAATGCCCAGTGTGAGATAAATTCCTCCATTCTTCTCACATCTGTAATCGCTCTGACAGCTGTTATTTTCCTTCTCTTTCCTCTTCATTTGTTTTCTTAAAAATCAGGAATTGGAGCAGCACAATCAAGTCTAGTCCATCCTACCTACCCCCCCAGGGTGAATAGAAAATAACAATGTAGTAGGTGACACCAGGACACCCATTGCAACCTGATTTCTCTAACTCATCATTTTCCAAAGGAGCTTCCTCAGTAATGCCAGCTCTGTGACATACTGTAAGAAAAACAGGATACCTTTTTCAAACAATGTCAGAGTAGACTACATGAAGCATTCCAGCAATCTTTGAGAGATTCACAATGAAAAGTAGCATGTTCTGTGAAGTTCTGCAGAACGAGACCTCTTGAACAAGGTTTAAACTAGCATTCCTTGCAAACACACAGACCTTTTATTCCCTCTCAGAAGTGATATTAATATGTCATGAAACTATTAATCTAGAAATCTATAGAAATATTTGGACATATCACAATTACTCTATTTGTTTTTCTGCTGACAGGTATAGACACAATTCCTCTAGCAATGTGGTGCAGCTGAACGATTGGGATCCATCATCCCCTTCCCCAAGGTATAATATTTATTTTCTCTCTCATTTTTTTAATTCTTGGAGACAGGGTCTCACACTGTTGCCTAAGCCAGAGTACAGTGGTACCATCATGACTCACCACTGCAGCCTTGACCTCCCAGGCTGGAGTGACCCTCTTGCCTCACCCTCTTGAGTGCTGGAACCACAGGTGCATGCCACTATACCTGGCTAAATTTTTTTTATTATTATGTTTTGTTGAGATGGGGTCTTTCTATGCTGCCCAGGCTGGCCTTGAACTCCATGGCTCAAGCAATCCTCCCACCTCAGCCTCCCAAAGTGTTGAGATTACAGGCATGAGCCACTGCATTTGGCCTTCATTTTCTTTTCTATCTATAACCTTGCTTTTTTTTTAAAAAAACTTGACTTCAGTGTCTAGGCTCTGATCATTTATGAGGAGAAACACCTCAATTCTAACCAATAGTCTTGCATGCCAGGAAGTTTCTTTCCACTCAAGTTTATTCATGCATGTTTATAAGAGGCACAAGGTTGAAGTGGCTGAGATTCTTACCTCTAACTCTTCCAGAGGAAGGCTTCTTAATGCCTTTAAACACTTTTCTCAACTGTAATGTGGAGCTAATAATAAAAGCTCAAAGAATTTTTTTAAAAGGATTAAGTAAGAAAAACTTTTTAAAGCACTTAGCACAATGCTTGATACATAGCCAATAAATGATGGATATAATTATCACACTTGTATTACACTTGTATAATAACACAAGGAGTCCTAGCTTAGAGTCATCAAATCCATTATTTTACCAGCTGAATATATCTGGGCTCATTACACAGTTTCTCTGAGCATCTTTTGCAGAATAGGGGAAAAATCTGTTGAGGACATTAGGATATCTGTTTGAGATTATATATTAATGGGCATGGTGTTAGATTCATTGTAAAGACCTACTAATTTTTCCTGTCATTATATGGAGAACAGCCTAATGCCTTTTGGATAAGTCATTCAAATACACATGCCTTTTCAAAACCTTTTAAAATCATGCTAAACCAGGAAGAGTTATATTAACTACACACAATTTTCCATATAGAGTATTGCTTTCCTTCTACTTGGATGGCATCAGGATTAATCAGATCCTTTTATCTTTAATGATTTGCTGACAGAAAAGTGGAATAGAAAATATTGTGGATAAGAAAGTAATTTTATGGTTATGGAACAAGATTCTGTTACTTTGCAGAGAGGTTTCCTAGTGTGTTGTGAGTAGACATGGGTTGTGTGGTAATAGATCCGGTTCAGCCATGAGCAACTTCAGTCCTACGTGTTTAACAGCCTTCTTAGCATTTCTTCTCATATGACTCATGGGCGTCTCAAACAGTATGTCTAAGGCTGAACTCTTGATCTACCCCATCCCCAACAAAATAGTAAATTAAGATATATTCCTCTATTTCAGGAAATAACATTTCCCTCATTCCAGATACTCAAACCAGAAATTGGAGAGTTATTGAACAGCTACTTCTTTTTTTTTTATTATTGCATTTTAGGTTTTGGGGTACATGTGAAGAACATGCAAGAATGTTGCATAGGTACACACGTGGCAGTGTGATTTGCTGCCTTCCTCCCCATCACCTATATCTGGCATTTCTCCCCATGCTATCTCTCCCCAACTCCCCACCCCCCACTGCCCCTCCCCTATTTCCCCCCAACGGATCCCAGTGTGTGATGATCCCCTCCCTATGTCCATGTGTTGAACAGCTACTTCTGATTAAATTGCTTGAATCCAATCTATCACCAAGTCCTGTTGGTTCTATTTTTAAAACATACCTCCAATTCATTCACTTTTCTATGCAAATAATCATCATCTTTGGTTTGGACCTCAGCAGGAACCCCTAAATGGATTCGCTCATACTTCCTCAATCCTTTCTTCACAGAGCATTAGGGCAGTAGTATGAAATCTCACACCTCATTTGTTTAGTCCTTCTATTTCACAATGAATAAATCTAAACTGAACATGAGCTACAAACTCTTCATAATCTGGCCCTTTTTTTTTTATTTGTATGAATTTATGGGGGACAAATATAATTTTGTTATATTCTTAGGTTGCAGAGTGGTGAAGTCAGGGTTTTGGGGGAATCTATGATCTAAATAATGCACATTGTGTTCATTAAGTAATTCCCATCATTACCCCCTTCTATTCCCCCACCGTTCTGAGTTTCTATTGTCTATCAGTCCACACTATATGTCCAAGTATACACATTATTTAGCTCTGACTTATAAGTGAGAATATGAGGTATTTGTCTCTCTATGTCTGAGATGTTTTACTTAAGATAATGGCCTCCAGTGCCACCCATGGTACTTCAAACGACAAGATTCCATTTTCTTTTATGGCTGAGTAATACTCCATTGTATATATGTACCCCATTTTCTTTATCCTGTCATCCATTGGTGGATGCTTAGGTGATTCCATATCTTTGCAATTGCAAATAGTGCTGTGATAAACATATGAGTTCAGGTATCTTTCTGATATAATGTTTTCTCTTCCTTTGGGTAGTACCCAGGAGCGGAATGGCTGGATCAAATAGTAGTTCTATTTATAGTTCCTTGAAAAATCCCCATGCTCTTTTCCATAGAGGTTGTACTAATTTACATTTCCCTGGAAGTATACAAGTTCCCTTTTCTCCACACCCACACCAACATCTGTTATTTCTGTCTTTTTATAATAGTCTGGCCCCTTCATGTCTCTGTACTCATCTACAGACTCTCTCTTAATTTAAGGGGGAATTATACTCTACTATAACCTCTTGTAATAATACTCCTCAGTTTATAATTATAATTTTATGTGTGCTATTATTCAGCCTATCTTTCCTACCAGATTATAAGATTCAGAATTACACTCCCAGTACAAAGATTGACATGCAGTAGGCACTCCTGACTAAATGCATGAGTGGATGAACATAGGAACAATCAAATGAATAAATGTATCAATGGAGCTATCAGTGCAATTTTTGGGTGACTTCTAAGGGTCCCAGTTTGCCCATCTGTAGAAGAGAACCTATAATAGCCCACTCACTACAAGTTTAGTCATGTATTAGAGTAATCAATAAAAATGTATGTAAGTGATTTTGGCAGTATTAGCACCAAGTAGGAGCCCTTCAGCCTTTCAAAATTGTGAAGGTACTTGGAGACAGCACTTCTATGGCTGTTGCTGACCCTGGAGATCCGTTTATTTCGTTAAGCCCTTTTGCTTATCCTAATATTCCCAGAACCCATATTTCATTCTGAGAAATACTTGGCCCAAGACTGATGAGAGGGAGTCATAGGTGGATAACGCCTGGTTTCCAGATATAGAGTGAGATTGTGCTGACTATGTGCTCCCTGGCTTGAGCTAAGAGCAGTGGTATTCATTCTGGGCTTGGAAAAACAACTATCTCTACTGATGCTGCTCATCTCTTCTGGTGGGTGGGACCACAGAATAGAGGCAAACCCATGCTGGGCAGGCGTGGGAGAAGGCCCTGCTCAGGAAGGGGTCCAATCTGAATCATGCATTTCAGCAACAGGTTACTGGAAATCATGCTGATTTGGCCATGTCCATTTCCTTAGCACTCTCCTCCGCATCTGCTTAAATGTTCAAAAAACAATAAAAAAAAATTTGCTTTCTCCTCTTTGGTATTTATTATCTTGCTTTTGGAAGCAAGAAGATCTAATTTTAGTATTCATATTTGTCCACCCATCGAGATACCACCTTGTACTTTGTCAGACATTATAACAATGACCGTGCTCTGTATCTTGCCAGGCACACCCTTTGGGGTCAGGCAAAGGGATATAAAACTTGGCTTTAGCATCTATTAACTGGGGGGCCTTACATCAATGACCTTATCTTTTATAGCCTGAGCTCCTCCATCTAAAAAAAAGTAGACTTTTTTTAGTCTACTAACATCATTGGTAGACTTATAAAAAAATACTGAGCATATGTGAGGTTTTCACTACCTGGTAGTTATTGTTAGCAGTAATGTTAGTGCTTCCAGTGGTAAACGCACAAGTAATATTAGCAATGTGAAGATGATTAACACAATGACTAAATTTAGGCTCTGCTGAGAGCAGAAACTGGGTTGGTTTTGTTACCGGTTGTATCTTCAAAATGTGTCATGTTTCTCAGCACAGGGATTGTACTAAATCAGCATTTGATAACTATATCAACACATAAAAGAAGAATCAGAGTAACTTCTTCATAAATTCTATTTCCCTCTTAACTTCCTGTTTCTCCCTGGATTCTGATAATATTAATGGATATGCAATAGAGCTGACACTGAAATCCCAGTTTAATGAATGGGAAATTGAGGTGTGGAGCAGATTAAAGATGAGGCCTATCTTAAGGATATGAATAGACAAGTCATAGAACAGGAAATGCAACTATCCAGTAAACATTTGAGTCAATGCTTGCTCAAGAATATGTAACAGAAATGTCAATAAGAAGTCATATTTTCCCCATGAAAGTCATATTTTCCCCATGAAAGTGGGTAAAAAAGTGCAAAGATAAAACTCTTTCAATATGCCAAATAATAAGTAGCTGTGATATAGCCCACTTGGTGCACACTGCTGGTGGGGTGGAAGCTAGTTCACTGGCTCAGAATGTCCTAGTTATGTCCATTAAAATGAAAAAGGCCCACAGCTTATGACCAGCAATTCCATTTCTCAGTATTGACCCAAGAGAAATGCTTGCATGCATTTGCCTATCAGGCTGTTCATATGAGAATGCTCACGGCAACATCTGCTTGCAACAGGAAAATGTGCAAAGTGACCTAAATGCCCATCATTAAAGGTATGGCTAAGTTACCTGTAGCACATTCATACTATGGGACACTGTACAGCAGCTAAAAGGACTGAAGTATATCTAAGAAACTGAAGTAGATAGATATCCCAATTAATACCATTTCCATCTCAAAGCTCTACATTTGATCTGTAGTTGAGCATGCCCTTCTGACATGCAGTATACTTGTTCATTCCTTCCTTCATTTATTCGTTCATTCATTTATCAGTCTGGGCTGAACATCCACTTAGTTTCAACCATTTGAACTGTGACAAACCTCTGCAATAATCAGCTCCTATGCATCCTTCAAATCTCAGTTTACATGTCACTTCTTCCAAGAAGTCTTCCTTATCTATTAAAGCTGGGTTAGACACCCTTCCCAGGTTTTCTCACAGCCCCCCACACTGTGCTCCTTACACCATAACACTTTTCATGCTTCAATATAACATTTTTTCATTTAGAACCGTGTGCTCAAGAGGCCAGACATCATGTCTGCATTAATCAGAGCTGTATTCCTAACATAGAACAGACATTTAATAAATATTTGTTAAATGGGACAAGTATTACTTAACATAGATTATATTAGATTTTCACTAGTTGATAGATGAATGAATGAATAAATTAATACGTAAAGAACAAAGGATGGATGACATGGTGAGAAATGGGAAGAGCTATAAAAAGAAATGAGGCTTAGGAAAAAATAAAGAAAATGGTGACTCAGCTTGAGAGCCATAGAAACAGCATGTAAAAGCCACCTGTGCCTTCACCTGACCCTGATTTGGGCTAAACTTTCCTAATCCTCTAAGGCTTAATATGGCATCACATATCAATATTATAACTAAGACCTGAAAGCAAGAGACTTATCTTCTGAGAGCCCAATTGTGCTGCGGCTGACTTATTCTTCACATGCTCAACAAGTATCCATGGAGCCCCTATTGTGTCATTTAAGTGTCATAAATTTTATGTCTAAGAATATAGGCCAGGCGCAGGGGCTCACGCCTGTAATCCCAGCATTCTAGAAGGCCAAGGCGGGTGGATCATGAGGTCAGGAGTTCGAGACCAGCCTGACCAACATGATGAAACCCCGTCTAAAAATACAAAAATTAGCCAGGCATGGTGGCACACACCTGTAATCCCAGCTACTCAGGAGGCTGAGGCAGGAGAATCACTTGAACCCGGGAGGCGCAGGTTGCAGTGAGCTGAGATTGCACCATTGCACTCCAGCCTGGGTGACAGAGTGAGACTCTGTCTTGAAAAAAATAATAATAATAATAATACGAACCAGGTGAAGGAAAAACCATAAGCACTGTTAAATATGACACAACACACACTGTGATCAAGGATGGACTAAGGAAAATGTAAGAAATTCGTATTCCAAACAGGCTGGGATCCCAGGGATGGCAGCTGAGCTAGCTTTCATTATAAGTTACTAGGGGACAATTCTAGTCTCTGTTCAAATGTCACCTCATCAGAAAGGACTTTCCTGACCACCTATCTAAAATCACGAAATCCTATCCAACTGGGATATTATACAATAACATGTTTCTTCTTTGTCTCCCCAACTACATTGTAATAATCCGTGAAAGCAAAACCTTTTCCTTGCTCTATTCATTTTGCATCCTTAGAGGCTAGAAAATAGTTAAGTTCATGTTGGGAGTCAACAAGCATTTGCTGAGCAAGTGAACTGATGAATGAACTAAAGTTTTTGATTGATGGGTGTTCGAAGCATTTGGAGTTCAGAGGCAGAAATTTGGATCTAATTTGTGAAATCTGGACTCACAAGAATGTCCACCCAGATCATATAAACATCTCCTTTCCTTATGTCTATTCATTTCCCCCAAGAATTATATTGAGAATGCCAAGGAGGTGAGATAAAATAGATATAGATTGTGTTGGAATATTTACAGGTCTGAATGTGAGAGAGGAATTAATAGATGACTAAATTGGGATGCACAAATAAGCCAACTGAGAGAGTTGAGTTTCAAGAATGTTTCTAGCTCTACATTGAGGATCCTAAGAAGACAGAGGCATAAACAAACATGCTTGTTCAACCAGAGAACGAATGATCAAGAGCATTGGATTTGGAGTTGACAGATCTACATACAGATCCCAGCTTTGCACCATGATAGCTATATACTATAATCCACATTCCTTCTCTGAGTTTAGTCCCTGTCTATAATCTGGGGATAGGACCACCTACATTGTGGGGTTGTTGGGTTGATGACATCAAATGAGATTATCTATGTAAAGCCCCTAATTAGTGCTTGACACATAATACAAGCTTAGTATATTTTGGCTTCTCCATTTCTCTTCAAATGCTAAACTCCTTCTCATTCTTCGTTCCAGATTGATTTAAAGAACATTTACTCAGCGCTTACTTTGTATCTATAACTGTTTTAGGTGCTTGGAATGCACCAGGAGAAAAACAGGAAAAAAAATCTAGCCCTCGAGGATTTTATATTCTAGTTCTAAGTTTAGAGTTCAATTCTTCGAAGTTTGGGTTAGAAACCTCTGACTCTGTGTTTCTGTTTCTTCCATCAGAACATTATTTTACTGCAATGACACTGCTTCCCTGTCCTTCTCTTTACCCATAGACTGTGAGCACCTTGAGTTTTCTGTGCCACTGGATCACCATTTCTTAATACAGTGCATAGTGCCTAATAGATACCCAGTGAATATTTGTTGCATGAATTGATGGATGAATGAGACAGACCAATGAGTAGATAGATAATGAGAGCGAGCTTCTGTTCACTGTTCCCAGTTTGCTTTATGCTTTACTTTCTCAATTTTGTCCAGTGTATTTACTTCTTGGAGCAACCTGTAGATTCCATAAAGGCCAAAGAGCACAGTGCTCAGTGCAGAAGCACTTGACAGCCAAGTCTAGGAAAAGATGCTTCCCTGCTATTTCTTCCCAGCCAGAAGCATAAAGAACTGCCTGTGTAATTTGTGTTATTGGACACCAAGACATCAAGGGTGGGCCACAGGGACTGACTGTGGACTGGTAAGCCTGTCTTCCACTTGCTATATTTAGAGCTTTGGCCAGATTGGATACATTTCTCAACTCTAAAATTCTGCCTTTACATTATTGTAGTAGGAGGTAGTGTGGGTAGTGGTTAGGAAGGTGGAATTTGGAATCAGTCTTAGGTTTTAGGCCTGTCTATGTCAATACTAGCTGTATGAGGTTAGTTTAATCACTTCTCTGAGATTCAGCTTTTTCTTCTACCTCATAAGTGTTTGTAAGGCACTTAAAGCAGAGGAAATACTTAGTAAATGGTTTTCATTATTGTTGTGGTCCACATTTCAGTAGGGCATCCAGAGCCAGTGAGGTTTCCTCTGGGTACTAATTCTTACAGATATCCCTATTGAATCCCTTTTACTACAAAAAAGCATGTGAGGCCGGGCGCGGTGGCTCAAGCCTATAATCCCAGCACTTTGGGAGGCTGAGGCAGGTGGATCACGAGGTCAAGAGATCGAGACCACCCTGGTCAACAAGGTGAAACCCCATCTCTACTAAAAATACAAAAATTAGCTGGGCACGGTGGTGCGTGCCTATAGTCCCAGCTACTCGGGAGGCTGAGGGAGGAGAATTGCTTGAACCCAGGAGGCGGAGGTTGCGGTGAGCCGAGATCATGCCATTGCACTCCAGCCTGGGTAACAAGAGTGAAACTC
>NW_016107635.1:757029-870027 GCF_001604975.1 Cebus imitator | reverse complement strand
TAATATCTTAGTTTTTGATTTGTGACCCTAAAAAAAAAAAAGCACGTGAATCACCTGTTACCCCAGACGCCTTCCCTGTGTCTACCCACAGAGAAGGGCTTAATGTGTTGTCCTCTCATTCTACAGATATGGAAACTGAGGCCCAAATAGGTGATGTGGTGTCTTTGTGTCACATGGTGAGTTTGCAGCAGAGTTGGCACTGGTGCCCTTTTCTTCTGATAGTGTCATCTCTCATTCAATAGAGGGGTTTCCACTTAAAAGAGATGGAGAGGTTCTACATTTCTTTCACATCCTAGCCAAAAGTAATCAATCTACCAGAAGTTTCCATGGGGTAAGCACAGAAGGCGCTCTGTTCATCAATGTCATACCGTTGGGAAACTATCTCCAGTGTTGATAAAAAAGCAAAAACAAAAAGAATAAGTATTTTTGTTGAGAGAAAAAAATAAAGACAAAGGTCAAAGGGAAG
Organism: Cebus imitator; assembly: GCF_001604975.1. Classification (NCBI taxonomy): domain Eukaryota; kingdom Metazoa; phylum Chordata; class Mammalia; order Primates; family Cebidae; genus Cebus; species Cebus imitator. The sequence continues at coordinate 869,561 of NW_016107635.1, read as the reverse complement.
CATGTAATGGGTTGAGTCAGGAAAGAAAAAGAAAGCATTTTTTCTCTCTCCTTTTTTTCTCCAAAACAGTCTTTACATAGAACTTGTATAAGAGCCAATTTATTTGATATGGAAAACATGTGAAAGCAGCAAAATTCACATACACACACAATGAGGTATTTGTGGTGGGGCTCAGAACTCAAATTACAAAGAGATAAAGGAGTTGAAATGGTATGTTGATTTGGAAGGATACGTTTCTCTTTTTTCAGTCTCAGAGAACACTCAAGTCAGGAAGCCCAGCCCAGCCCAGCCAAGTCCTGCCCAGCCCAGCCCAGCCCAGCCCAGATCTCCAATAAACTCCTTGGGACACCAAAGATTCAAAGAGGAAGGCCGATGAAAGCCTCAGTCTAGCCCTTGTACCTGTCACATAGTAGGTATTAAATAAATATTTGGCGATTGAATGAAAGAACAAATTGTGTGTAAGAGTGTTGACCTCAATAGTGATGGATTGGCACAGTACATGGCACTCTGACGAAGTGGGTCAGAGTTCAGCGTGTAAGTTTGAGTGCCTTCAGGAAAAGGACTGGTCTGAGTCATCCTAACAGTGTTTCCAGTACAGAATCTGGCATATAGAATGTTCTCAGTACATATTTGTAAATTGAGCATGTAGTTATATGAGTGAAAGAGATCCCTGGGCCTTGGAGATCACTTAGGGCAGTGGCTATTAAACTTTAGCACCCAAATTACCGGAAGAGGCCCTGCACTCAGAGTTTCTGATTCACTAGGCTGGACTGGGGCCTGAGAGCCTGGCCTTTCTCAGTCCCCAGGTGATACTGATGCCGTTGATCTGGGGCCACACTTTGAGAACTTGTTTTAGTGCACTGGTTTTTAAACTTGGTTGCAAATGATAATCACTGTGTGAGATTTTAAAAGTTCTAATGGTCAGACCCTATTCTTAACCATTAAATCAATGTCTGGGAGTGGGCAGATAGAGAGTAGAGATGGGATGCAAGTGAGACCCAAACGATTTTTAAAGGTCCCAAGTTTTTTAAATGTGCAATCCAAATTGAGAAGAACTGACCAGGTGCAGTGGCTCATGCCTGTAAGCCCAGCAATTTGGGAGGCTGAGGAGGGCAGATCACGAGTTCAGTTCTCAGACCCGTCTGGCCAACCGGGTGAAACCCCGTCTCTACTAAAAATACAAAATTAGCCCGGCATGGGAGCACATGCCTGTAATCCCAGCTACCAGGGAGGCTGAGGCAGGAGAATTGCTTATTCCCCGGGGCAGGAGGAGGGTGCTGTGAGCTGAAATTGCACCACTGCACTCCAGCCTGGGTGAGAGGGCAAGACTCTGTCTCAGAAAAAAAAGAAAAGGAAAAAAAAAAAAAGAAGAAGAACTTATCTAGTGTAACTTATCCTTTGTGCAAAGTTGAGGCATCTGAAGACTGGAAAGGACAAGTGACTCACCTAAGAGGGTAGAAACAGTTAGTGATTTAGCTGAGATTTAGTTGAGAATAGAACTAAGTTAAATCACTAACGGTGCTTTCATTTATTCAGTTTAATTTTCACCATTCCACACTTATCAACCCATGGCAGCTCTCACAGGGTCATAACCATGCAAAAAATGAAAGCTGAGTTTAAACTGAGGTTTTAAAACATCTATTATTTCTTCCTTCCATTGTTTTATAAAGAAAGTTTAAGTGGAAGCGTATTTATAGAACTCGACCAGTCTAGACAAGTGAGGGGATGGAAGAGACAGGGCTATGGAAGGTTTTTAAGGCAAGACCATCTTTAAAATTTTAAGTACATTCTCAAACATAAACAAAGTGATCTTTCTGAGTTCTTAAATAGATGTGCTTCATCTCTGATCCAATGAATTAGCAAGAGTTTGCCTGTGATGTGCATATTAATTGCTAGCATGTAAAAGGAAATTCTGGTAAAGTGTTTGAAAGTGGTTCTGCCCTAAAAAAGATTAAAAGTTTTCCCTAGAACTTGGTTTCCATTAATAATTGGCTTAGTCAATATTTTCAAGTAGACAGGACAGAGATTGTCTTATATTATTTTAGAACCAAATAAAGAGCCACAAAAGTCCTATGGAAACCATTTACTTCAATATTTTCATCACAGAGAGGAGGAAATTGAGGCTCAAAGAGATTGACTGATTTATCTAACATTAGTAAGTGGACTGGTTGGGGCAAGGGACAAGATGTCTTACTCCTGAGCTATTCTTCCTTCCAATACTCAAAGTGTCCCCTATCAATGTCCCTTGTATATAGGAGGCATTCAATAAATGTTTGGTGATTGGCTTCATAGACTCTGGGTAACTAATTTCATAGACACCCAAATTAGATGGTGAAGCTTCTATCCTTTTGTAAATTAAAACAGAAGTTGGAATCACATCTTTAATGGAAAATCAGCTGAGTGCACTGGCTTAGGAGTCAGAATGAAATTCCAATCCTTGCCTTCACCGCTTCCTAACTGTGTGATCTTGGACAAGTGTCTTCACATCTCTAAGCCCCAGTTTTCTTCTTTGTAAAATAAGAATAATAGAGCTGTGGTTGTGGAGAGGATAAAATGATTAAAAAATGCAAGTATCTTAGCCCATTTTCCAGCACTCAGGAAAGGCACTAATGGCTTCATAACAAGATGGTCTTCCTCCTAAGACAGAAATTCTGAGGACGTTTGGGGAAGAAGTTTGGAGAGGTGGCTTAAGAAGTGAGTAGATTTTTTTTTTTTTTTGAGACAGAGTTTCACTCTTGTCACCCAGGCTATAGTGCAATGGCATGATCTTGGCTGACTGCAGCCTCTGCCTCAACCTCCTGAGTAGCTGTGATTACAGGTGTGTACCACCATGTCCAGCTAATTTTTTTGTATTATTAGTAGAGATGGGGTTTCACCATGTCTGCCAAGCTGGTCTTGAACTCCTGACCTCAGGTGACCCGCCTGCCTCAGCCTCCCAAAGTGAGCCACTGCCCCAGCCGAGAAGTGAGTATGAAGGACAAGTACTACTTCATGTAAGAGCAGTGAGCATCCAAAAAGAGTTAGGGAAATCTAAAGCTGCAAAGGTCCTAAGGATCACATGGGTTTGAACCACTGTTCTGCCTCAGGAAATAAGATAAAAACAAGCACTGTTACTGTTGATGTTCACTTTCCAGCACAATTTTTGTGCAAATCCCTAGGACTGTGCCCAACCCCTAGCCAATCTACTATAACTTCACCCCCGATTCACCCACTGAAAAAGCAATCAACATGCACAACTTGTCTTCAATTTAACAGAAAAAGAAAATCATTAGCAAACTCCAGTTCTTCTACTTACGTTAGTAATAAATGATTTTCTCAGTTACTCTCATCCAACCTCCTTCATTTACTATTGGAATGACTAAGATTAAGAGAGGCTTATGAGGCTTAAGATCACACATCAGATTTGTCACCAAATCCAGGTCTAATGGTTCCTTGCCCATTGCTCTTCTCATGATATCAACTCTGCCATGTTAAGACAAATCTACACCCAATGATGGGTAACAATCCCTAGAATGACTCTTGCTGTGACGAACCTTCCCTTTCCTGTCCAGGCCTCTCTGACCTGCCTCACATTCTTCCACAAACCACCCACTTAACAAGCTCCCCATTCAGAGAGTGCACTTACGTGTCTACGAATTTCCTGTTGAGATGAAGGATGGAGGCCACATCTGCCTGGAGAGGAGGGTCTCGGACCACCTTATACTGCAGGGGCTTACACTGTAGACAGAGCGGGGTGTCTGCAAGGGAGGTCAACATGGCAGCATCAATCTCCAGATGCTCGTCCAGCGTATAGATTTGGATGCCATACACCTCCTCACCCATGTCCTGGAGTCTGATGGTTAGTGGGATGTCACAGAAGACATTCTGAGGGCCCAGGGAGATGTTCTTCCCGCTGACAGTCAACAGTTTGATGTCATTGACAGCTCCACTGGGGTCCCAGTCAGTGGAGACAAAGGTCACCCAAATGGTCAGAGACTCAGGGACCAAGGGGTAGAGGAATTCCAGCTCCAGGTAGCAGCCTTGTGGCTCTGGGCAGGCTGGAGGAACCGTGTGTGGGTTGACAGCTGCATTTGGGCTCCAAGTGCGGACATTGGACTTACAGGGCTGTTCAACATCAGGATGACCTATGGAGAAGAGATGAGGGAATGCGTTCTTAAGGAAAGAGCTTTATTCTCGTCCATAGTGTTTCCTGTGGACCCCAGGAGAAATTGGCCTGGCTAGAACTTAGACAGAGGGGAAAAGGAAAGGAATGTTTTGGTGTCTTGGTAAATCTGCTATATACACAGCATCCACCTCATCCCCATCCTTGCGATATAGATTTCAGATGAATCACCAGACATTTAGTCACACTGCTTTCGTCTCACTATCGAGCTGATGTTCAAACTTCCCTTCCTCATCTTCTACTTGGAGGCTGTGCTGCCTAAGATGAAAATAAGTAAAGGGTACACATTGGCTAAACACCCACTGCATTCCCTGAACTTCTTTAATGCTTGCAAGAACTTACTTAGTAGGTGAGAAAACAGGCTCCCAAATATAGAGTTAATCGATCAGGTTCATGCAGCTTGAAGTATAAAGGTCAGCATTAGAACTGAGTTTTGCCCCTTTTTGCAATCTGTACTGTTTGTCTATTGGATGTAGGGGACATTAGAATAAATTAGAATCCCTGTAGTATTACTACCATTGGTAAAACCCACTTGGACTGACAGAAATCCAGACATCCACTCCGCCTACCAGCAAAGAATACGTGAGCATAAATAGCATCCACCCTGCAGACTGAGGACCTGGGAGGAAACCGTCTAGAACCATGAACAACAGAGCTGGAAGGCAGCCTTGGAGCCCTCTCATCTCTCCTCCTCCCCTTCTCTACATGCGGTCATTCCATACCACTGAGCTTCTCCATGCTCTGTTCTGTCTGACTCAGGAAGGGGAGGGTTGGGTGAGGAGCAGGGAGAAGGAAGGAGGGATTCTTCTCCTCTTTCCCTAGGGAGATGATGCTTCATCCCCATTGATCTCAGCCTGCAGCAACTTCTGAATTTTTCTCTGCTGAGATCACATCTAGACCCCCAGAGAGCTCTTCCTTGTACTACTGAGAAAAAGAGCCAGGACTCAATGGAGTGATCGGCTCTAATTTGTTTAAGGGAGCCTCATGAGAAATACAGACCAGATGGTAAGATGACGGACCTCAAGTTGTCCGATGAGCCACCTTAAAAAAAAAAAAGAGAGATGGAGTCCTGCTCTATTGCCCAGGCTGGAGTGGAATGGTCTGCTCATAGCTCACTGCAGGCTGAAACTCCTAGGCTCAAGTGGTCCCCCTGCCTCAGCCTCCTGAGTAGCTGATATAGGCATGTGTCACCATGCCCACCTAGCCACATTCTTTTTTTCTTCAGCATCAGTGGTACGTTGGGAGGGGGGTGGTGGCCCTGGATATTTCTGAAGCAAATAAGCAAAAAAAAAAAAAAGAAAAGATACTTGCTTTAAAATGTTTTGTGGTAATGTTATAGCATAATAGGAATCACTATAATGTTAATACTAGAAAGTTATTTGGATTGAAAAATCTATGCCAGTGAAGGCTGTAAATGCCTCTAACCTCCTTGCCTCTGCTTAGCCAAGGAAAGAGAGAAGCCACCAAGTAGAGATGGAGAAGAGAAGAGGTAAAGAGAAGGAGGGTCAAAAAAATATACAGAAACTTCTTAGACATAATGCATCAGAGCAAGAGAAGATGAATTTAATTACAATTTCCTCTATCTCTCCTTGGCTAGTTTCATTCATTATTTGCAGCAACTTCTGCCTCAAAGCAACCCTTAGTTTAGGGGAAAAACACAAGTAGGACTTCCCACCTAGCTGAAGCCTCTCTTCTTGTCTACTTTCCAACCCACTGAGTTCTGACTCTCTTAACTTTGTGGGATGTTGACACACATGTGTCACTTATTCATTCAGTCAACTTCATTGAAGGCAGCACTTTACAGTATATGAAACACATCTCCTAGTCATTAGTTAACACATCTAATTGTCATCAAAATCCTGTAGAGAGTTGTCATTTTTGCCCCTATTAAAGAGCAATGTTTCACTCAATGCCATGTAGCTTTTGCTTAAAACAGTGTGCCTGGTCCATAGAAAATTCACACAGTGGATGCTCAATAAATATTTGTTAAAGGAAGGACCTTCTATCCTGTTAATATCAAGTTAAAAGTTACAGCATGGAACACCAGAGCATGCTTCCTGACGGTGGGTGCCAGGTGAACATTCCACCCCTCCATGGGCTTTCTCCTGCAGCTGCCAAGGGACAACGTAATCTTTCTCCCTTCCCTGGAGAAAGTGACTGTCAGTGGTAGGAAGCCACAGGAGAGCAAAGATGACAAATCTGCCTGGCTCATCCTTCCTCCCTAGTTTTTTGTTAATCAACGGAAGGACCAAATGCTTCCAAAGGACAGGAAGGTGAGTCTGGTCATTATGCTCAAGCAAGTAAATAGGAGTAGAAATCTTAACAAAGCTTGTGGTTGTCTGGTTATTAGAGGCAAACCCTTAGATGTAAAAAAGAGTCCCAAGAGGCATTGAGTGTAACCATAACCAAAATAGCAACCTCATTAATAATGCTAGCCTTCACGAATTGCCCATCCTCAATGTGCAGGCACTGTGCCAAGCACATTACACGCCTCAGGTTTTTTTACACTGGCACAAAACCTGTGATGCAGGTCGTATGAAATTCATTTTACAGAAGAAGAAACTGAGACTCAGATGGTTTAGAAATTCCCTGGCAGGGAGTAGAATATGATATTGTGGGTCCAGGCAGTGTGCCAGGCTTTGAAGCAATGAAAGTTGGGTTAAAATATCAGTTATAGAGTTTCTCATTGTGTTACCTACTGTAATGTCACCTACCTCAGGATGGCTGCAAACCTTGACTAGGATGAGATCTTTAATTGATGCTCATAAATACATTATCCCTGTCCTGGAAAGTAGGGAGGTACTAACACGGAAAAAATGTTGATAAGAGGAGGTATTCCAAACAAGAAAACATTTGGGAGAAAGTGTAAGTTAAGGTGACTATGGTTTTGAGTGTAATTGTAGAGCAACAAGTGCTGAGGCTGGTACGCTAAGTGGAACCAAGACTGTGAAGTAGCTTGTATGCCACATTAAGGAAACTGAACTTTATACTGAAATAGATGAAGAGCTACTGAGAAATTCTGAGCAAATGAGTGACATCAGAGTTGCCTTTTAGAAAAACCACTGTTGGCTGAGTGCAGTGGCTCATGCCTGTAATCCCAGGACTTTGAGAGGTCGAGGCGAGCAGATCACTTGAGGTGAGGAGTTCAAGACCAGTCTGACCAACATGGCAAAACCCTGTCTTTGCTAAAAATACGAAATTAGCCAGGTGTGGTGGCGCATGCCTGTAATCCCAGCTACTTGGGAGGCTGAGGCAGGAGAACTGCTTGAACCCAGGAGGCAGAGGTTGCAATGATCCCAGACTGTGCCATTGCACTCCATTCTGGGCAACAAGAGTGAAGCTCCATCTCAAAAAAACAAAAACAACAACAACAAAACACTGTTTAGAGACACAAACACTATTCATCCATCCATCCAGCCAGCCAGCCAGCCAACCAGCCATGTATCCATCCAACCATCCTTCCATCCATCCATGCATTCAAAGAGTCACTACGGAGTGCCAGGTGTGTCCAAAGGTAGGCTAAGCTCCAAGAGCATAGATTTCCCAACATGATCTCTGTTTTCAGGGAGCTTTTAGTCTTGTGAGACCATTTAGGAGAGTATTGTACTAATGCAGACAATATATGGACTTCAAGAAACCATGCAAGGAGAGGGCAAGGCAGAATTCCTAAGGAGAGAAAATGAACACAGCTGGAAGATTGATTGGACATGTAGTTGCAAGGTGAGGACGGGAGCTGAGAAACAGAAACAGAGAAAGAGAGGAGGGAGATAAGGAAGGGGGAGTACAAAGGGTGGAATGAAAGAAAAGAATAAACATAGAAAAAAAGAAAAATAAGTGCAAAAGCCCTGTTGCTTCATTATCAATAGATACCTTTTGTATATGTGATGATTAAATGAAAAGTTACATGTTTATATAGGCTGTCCACTAGAAATAAGGTCATATATGTGTATAGACATATATATTTACACACATTCATGCCAATCTACATTTACATTTGTGAAGCACTACATAGGCACCCGTTATATATCTTTGTATATATACACTGCAGCTGTTGACACAATATAAGTTATAAAAACTTGGTACCAAGCTTTTTTCCAGGTAAATAGTTAAGCACACCTGAAACATTCTGTGCAGAAAAGTAGAGAAAACACTCAAATGAGAAAAAAATGAAAACAGTGCCATGTGTTAATCTCTCATGGAAAACCCAACACTTGGGATCTATTTTATACTTACATAAGTGATCTTAACTGGAATTTGAATCAATCAGATCAAGAAAGGTATCTAATTTCTAGGCTACAGATATAACATGGCATCAAATACCTCAAAAATATTCATGTATGAAATAACAGTTTTTGCTAAGGGGTAGGAGTACAACCACTATCTGTGAACAAAGGCAAGAAGGTTCTATGACTATATTTACCTTCTTTGAAATGAAGCTAATGAAATGCAATAGATTTCCAATAAAGATTTGTTAAATGAAGAATCTTCCATCTAGTTTATATGGGATAAAAAGAAGTTACAGCTCCATGGAATATTAGAGCTGGAAATGACATTATGGTTCAACTTTTCATTCTGTGGATACAATGTCATTTTCAGAGAAGCTATGTGACTCACTCAAGGGAAGAGAGTACATCAATAGTAGGGCTGAGATCACATTCCAGTCCTCCTCTTTTTCCTCCCCTGCACCCCCCCCATGTTTTTTTTTCCCCCAACCCTACGGATATGTCTGGCATTGCTAATGAATTTAAGAGTTTTAAGTTAGTTTGGGAAGTCTAAAAACTTAAACATGCAAAGATAAATAGGATGAGAATGAGTTGAGAAATAAATTACAGAATTTGGCTCATGGAAAAGTTTATTTCTTCAAGGATGTTAAAAGGGTCTGAGCCAAAAGGATCACAGAGACTGTAATAGGATGTTCTAAAAAAAGAACAGTGTCTTTTCCTGGCCCGCATGTACTAAATTTACATAGAAGGAAAACCCAAGGCTGCTGGGTTTCCTTGTAGCTCCGAATTGGCTCAGGGAACCGGAGACCTCAGTGCCTCCCGTTGAACACCATTCTGCAGATCATACTTTAAAAAGGTCAAGAACAAACTAGGAGCAAACTTTACCAACTGATAATTGCGTTGGATGGAGGTGTGGGGAGATGTCTGGAAATAATTTTACTCAAACAAGTGGTAGAACAAAGCAAGATAATTTTAGCCAGAGATGTCTCAGGGGAGAGTCTTGTTCATTCCACCTTCCACGTACCTCTCAACCTCAAACTTCTCTCCATTCTCACAGCCATGGACCCCACCAGGCCACCATCATTCCTCCGCTGGATTTTGGCAACAGCCCCTTTGGTGCTTCCCTTCCTTCAGCAACCAAATCCCCTTGATCTCTTCTTCACAGAGCAGCCTGAGCAATCTTTATGACACACAGGTCTTACCATATACCATGTCCTCATAAGGCACGTGGTTTTCTCACTGCCCTCGGTGTGAATCCAAACCCATCCTCACCTGGCCATTGTCCATCTTACCCGTCTTACTTCTTGTTTACTTGTAAGACACTTAAAGAAAGTGCCTTATGATAGCCACTGTTATGGGTTCCACCCACTATCAGACTCTTCCCTGCTCAGGGGTGTCTCCCAGGCTTCCCAAGGAACTAAGCATCACTGTGCTTGTTAATTCTACCTTCCAAGCACCCCTCAAACCTGAAAACCCACCTCTGCCTTATTTTTCATGTCTGCACCGACTTAAACTCTTACAGCCATACTGAGATTTTGCTTATGCAGGTTGTATCTATTAGTAGTTTCTGTATTATAAACTAAAGCTATGACATTTTAAAATTCAATAAAACATAAGAGTGTGTTCCATTAGCTGTCAGAGCACATATGACATCCCATGTCATGTGTCTATCAGATAACTTCACTGGACTCTCATGAGAGAATGAGAGTGGAAAAGCAGATGATGTCATGTATTATTATGAAAATACTTTTCATAATAGGGTGACTTTGAGGACACCCTAAAAAAGCCTCCAGGGACCCCATAAGCCTTGGAACTAGATTTAGAAAACAGCCACTATGTGAACATACCAAGTTTCTTTCACATTCTCAAATGCACCTTGTTAATAGTGTTGTGATATTTTGTGGGAAGACTGAGTCTCCAATTCTGCATGAGATCCCTTCTTATGGGCCCCCAGCGTTACCTGACACTTCTATTACCATAAGCCTGTTCACACTGAATGGCAATTGCCCATTTACTTATCTGACTTCCCTGGCAGACAGTCAGCACCGTCTTGCCCACGTGCCCAAGACAGTGTCCAGCATATAGCGCCTGTGTTTGTCACTAGTGAGGTGGGCTCACTAGATACAAGTATGCAAAATGCTGTCAGGTGGCAGAGACACACATTCTCTGTGACAACCCAAAGTGGGTTCAGTTTGGGTGGAAAAATTACAATTGCAGATTTCAAGAACTTTCTAAAAAAACTGGAGCTTGAACAGGCACCAGGAAACCTCAGTGAGGATGCACATAGAGGGGATTCCTGCATTTGGGGGGAGCCCAGGCTGGATGACCCCAGGCATCTCTCTCAGGTCTGACAGCCTGTGAATCTGTGAGGCTGAACTGAGGGCTTTTCCCAGACATCCCTCTTGCTTTACATTCCAGATGGATTTGTTTAGACTTCCCAAGTTTGACTCTCATTTTTATTTTAAGCTACTTTAAAAAATAAAGTGCAGGGCCGTCGTTTCACTTTCCTCTCTGATCCTTCCCCCTTGCTTTATTCTATCTCTGGCTTTTTCTTTTCAACCTTCTTTCTAAAAATATAGAGGATAGCGGAGGAGTTCTCACTGGTGTTCAGTGAGAAGGCTGATTCCGCTCCCTCTGATGCGCTGGTGTAATAGTGTCCTCACTCAGTGACTGCTGGCATGAGATGACCTGCAGAGGAGCAAGAGGGACTGGCTGGGGGCAGGGTCTATGTGTACATCCCCAAGGACCAGGGAGGGGGAGACGGAAGACTAAGAGGAAAGTATGGAACCTCTGCCAGCTTGAGGCCAAGTGACAAAGTGTGACAACAAGCATTTGGCAAAAGGTATTCTTCTCTTAATTTCAGTGATGATGTAAGAAAGCACAGAGATCATTGGTTCTTTGGGAAGCCTGGGAGACACCCCTGTGCAGGGAAGAGTCTGACAGTGGGTGGAACCCATAACAGTGGCGATCATACGGCACTTTCTTTAAGTGTCTTACAAGTAAATAGATCCCAAAAAGAGGGTATATGGAAGAAATTAAAATGAATACTTGCAACATATGTGAAAGTACTCTGTGTAGTCTAAGAAATAACAGAAGAAGAATCAAAGACTACTGATGCCTTGAAGCCCCAAAATATTCGTATTGACTCTAAAGTGGCCTTGTTTATAACCACAAGTAGTCGGGGTCTGAAGGATATATAAATACCCCAGGACACTGTGTTTTTATCAGGTGCATGGCCTTGGCACTTCTTAATATCTTAGTGCCTTTGTTTTCTCATATGTAATATGAGAATAACATATTAGGATATGGCAGGTGCTCAAAAAGTATTTGTCAAATGGGTAAGTGCTTGACTACTAACTTTGCAGGATAATGTTAATCAAATCAAACGGTATGTGGGGAAGACCAGTAAAAATCATAAAACTCCATGAAAGAGCTGTTCTTTGCACACTCCACCTGTCAATGAGCTTCCACAAGGCTTGCTTACCTTCTGCTTCAGGAGGACTCCAGTGTCCTGATGGGCTGCAGGGCATTGGGGAGGAGGCGTTGAAAGCATACTGCACCAGGATTCTCCCCTCCAGGCAAAGATCACATGCTGATCCCAATTCTCTAGGAGGCCAAGGAAAGAGGGAAAATGCACCGGCTTAGGAACAATTGAATGGGTAACCGATGGGACTAGGCCAGAGTCAATGGGGCAGAAAACACAGCAAACTTGTGTTTCCCCCTTTTCTCCTACATACGCCAAGGCTTTTGGAAATAACTGTAAGTGAAATGCCTCTCCACTGCCCAGCAAAAGCCTCATTTGGGCCTAAGTGGTTTATGTTCTGATGATGTATAGATACCTCTGATTTTTGGCAGCACAAAGTCAACAGGCTGACGACTTACCACCTGCAATAATTTTAATTTTGTTGGTCATGTAAAGCTCCACTGAGGATTTGCAATGTAGTTATGAGAAAATCTTTTGCTCCATTTTGTTCTCAAAGTTTACTTCTTTTACAATATTTATTAGGTACCTACTATGTGCTAGACACCATCCTGTGTTTTAGGCATTAAATATAAAGACGCCATGGTTCCTTCATCTGAGAGTAAGAGGGCTGGATTACATGACGCCTAAAGAACCTTCTAGCCTTGACATTCTGTGGATGGATGAGTCACTCCTCAATTTTACAGTCAAAAGTGGTTTCTCTACCATGCCATCTAATTGATTTTAGCAGCTTTCCAAGGGGCTAGCCAATTCCTCAATAGGACCAGTCACAGAAGCGGAATATTATGATGGCTTCCCCTACCAACTTGTCTCTTGTGTATCTGGATTCAATCTTCATTTTGGCTATAGCAGTCTCTGGGATCCTACTCATTTTCCAGATTTGGCATCTGTTTATGAGGCAGTTGTGGAGAAGGGAGAGGCATGAATCCTCTTCTCCTGTCTTATTGTGAACCAAAAACTGCAAATCTGAGTGACCTCTGCAGAGGGACTGGAAACTAAATCCTGAGAAGATGTCAAGAAATGTCCCAGCCCGACCCATTATTTCTCAAAGTGCAATGGTCCTGATGATAACTCTTTCATCACTCCTGGAAGAATCTCTGTGCTTTGGCTACCTGAAAGGATGCAGTGGAGAAACCAGGTCTGAAGCGTTATGGCTTTTCCCTTACAGGGACATTTTCTATGCCTCTAAGCTCACACAGTCAGGAACCACGCGCTTGTGATCATCACAGTGTGTTGCTGGCTCCCTGTTCCTCCTCCATACCGCTGACAGGAGATCATTCCCAAACCTCAGGATGAACAGGTCATGCCCCTGCTTACGTCTCTTGTTACCCCCTAATGCCCTGTGATGTGGTCGTCAATGCTCTTTCATACTATCTTCTGCTCCACCCTAGCTTTGTTTCTCTCCATGATAAGCTCTGCCTATCTATCATGTTGTGCCATGTTACCCACATCCCCTCTGCAGACTTTTTTCACTTTGGTGACGTTTCTCCTCTTTCAAGCTCACCTTGGACATCATCTCCTTGTGAAGACATGTTTTTTGGCATGCAAGAGAGTTTTCCCCAACAGATTATGAGGTCATTGAGGACAAAGTCAATATCTAATAACTATTATTTTTTTCTCTCAGAGGACAGCACACAATTTGTTTTATATTGTTGGTCAGTATAAGCAGTTGAATGGATGGATGGGTGGATGGATGGATGGATGAATGGATACCAGTCATTTAGGCATGTGCTAATACTCATGACTAACCTAGTGCAGGCCTTCAAATTGTAGATTTTGCATTCTCAGCCTTATCACTGTAAATGTGAAACCATCTTGTTTTGCAAGCACACTAATATTAATATTTGGTGATAAGGGAATCATTAAATAGCCCGTGGTTAATATGCTTAATGGAATGGCAAGCTGTTATTGCAGAAATATTTATAAAGATTATGCAACTTCATGGAAAATGTATAAGCTATAACATTAAGTGAAAAAGTCATATCCAAATCTAAATCTACAGCAATATCTCAATGTTCAAATAACCTTTTGAATCAAAGTATTATCAGGAGCGATTTCTGGGCAATGGAATATAGGATGATTGATCCCACCCCATATTATTACTCTTCCTGGTTTTCTAAATTTTCTACATATTTTAAATACATGAGTTACTGTTGGAGTAGCAATAGTAACAATTATGCAAATATATTCATATGCAGAAAAGTAGGAGTGCAGAGAGAGACTTTCTTAGCACTGCTAATGAAGGAAGAGTTCCCATAGGATGACCACAATCCATGCATAGTGGCTCTGAGTCACATGACTGGATTTAGGTTGACACTGGGATTACAGATGTCCTGGGATGAATTCGGTAACCATGCTGACCTTAATGGCCATTCATTCTTTCTTGCTGTATCCTTTAGATGTTTTATTTTGGGTGATACACATAAAGCCACCTGGGTTTCAGTGAATTCTTGATACATCTTAGGCTCCCAATAAATACTTTGATGAGTGAACAAATCATCATCCAGCTGACAGCAAAGGTATGATGTCCTACACATGTAGGAATTATATGTGTTTCCTATCTTTGGCATTCCTTTTGTCTTCACGGATACTTATATCTACACATAAACATACACAAACATACAGAATGAAATCATAGACATGCAGGATACCAAAGCTGGGAGAGCTCATCTTTCTTACTTGGGTTTCATGAAAATCAAAGCTTAAAGCTCTAAGTATGGGCTGTCCAATATTGCAGCTATTAGTCTTGTGTGGCCATTTAAATTTAATTTAATTTAAATTTAAAAAATTTTGAAATTTGATTCTTCAGCCACACCAGTCACATTTCAAACCCCAGTTGGCTAATGGCTATAATCTTGGTGCTAATGTACAATATTTCCATTATTGCAGCAAATCCTATTGGACAGTGCTTCTCTAAGGCATCCATTGTATATAATGAATTAACTTGTCTCCTATGAAACTAAAATGGTACTTATGTAGCATCTTTGGGAGAAATTAGGAAATAGTTACTCAAATCATTTTCCACGTCCTAAAATTCAGAAGAGGAACCTTGGTTGAGAAAGGCTAGGACATCTTTGGCTTACAGATCAGAAAGCTGAGGCCAAAGGCAGAGGGAATGGATGAGGTCACAAAGACTTCAGACCCAGGTCTCTTGATTTTCAGTCCAGTACCATTTCCAACACACCATGGCCAATTGTTCAGGTAACTGAAACCACTCAGTCAACATGGGTTTGCAAGACAGATAAAAATAAAGGAGTTAGGAAGACTAGGGGTGGCCTTAAATTATGTATTCAGTTGCCCATGTGTGAGGACACAGGCTGTGGGAGGATCTGAATATGTTTTTTAAGGGAAACCCTTGTATTCTCTTAGACCACAGATGTGAGAACAGCAGGAGGACATGAGGATGGCCAGGGGTGAGAGGTTGGCATTGATGGATGTACTGGAAAACACCAGAGGCTTTTCAGGGAAAGGGAATTTTCAAGTAGCTAAATAGCTCTGGAACATGTTGCACAAAATGGGACCTGATATTCCTTGAACACAGAGTGTGTGTGTTTTGTGTTCCACAGTTATTTTGCTGAAAGCCAGGCAACATGGACATAATTAGCACATTTTGATGGAGGAAGACTCAGAGGATCAGAGGTAAGGTAGCTTTGCCCAAGGTCCCGTTAACCGGGAGTGATAAAGCTGAGAATGGGAAATGGAGGACCTGACATTAAAACTTGTACACTTTCTACTAAGCCAATTTGCATGAGTATAAATTCCGTGTGTGTGGGACAGTGACATACATGAAAGACAGTTCCATTTCTTTACAACAATTTACTGAACTTGTGGACTGACTTCTTTTAGCCATAGACTATGGTCAACATAGCTGCTCACCCTAATTAGATATGTTTTGGAAATGTCAGTTTTAATTTAACATATGATAACTATGTTATGAAATCTTAAACTGCACAGAATATCTATTGTATGAGCCTCAAGAACCGACTGACTATATGTTATTAAAAACATACTGATTGAAGCTAAGGACACTATGTAACAGAGACGTATCTCATTATATAACAATTAACTCTCCAATAGGTTTCCAACAATCAGGTGGTATTTATTTAATGAATAATAACTGCTTTGTGAAATATAAATTAAATACATACACAGGAAGCTTCCTTTACAAAACTTCCATTTTTAAGTGGAATGGAGGTCAAGCCTTGACCAAAAGTCCGATACTTCTCGTCACCACAGAAAAAATAAATCTATGCACTGCTGGAAAGCTCTGAAGTGTCACATGAGGCTTCCCAAACCCAGCTCTGCACTCCCAGTGAGGGTAGCTGGGGCAGGGGAAGGGGAGTCTCTACAGAGGGATTAGGAAGAGCATTTCCTTCCCTCATGATCACATTTACCACCTGCCAAAAAAGAATCTAGACTCAGGTACTGATGGTAATATGATGAAAATTTAGTACCCAAATTTTATGTGGTACTGTGATTAAATACGTTTCAAAAAATTGTAAATTTTATTTTTAATTGATATACAATGATTGTATGTATACATTTATGGAGTACAATGTGATGTTTTGATATATGTTTACAATGTGGAGCGATTAAAATGGGCAAATTAACAAATCCATCATGTCTCACACTTTTTTTTTTTGGTGAAAACATCTGAAATCTATTCTTTTCACAATTTTGAAATATATAATGCATTTTCATTCATTAGAGTCACCATTCTGTGCAACAGGTCACTAGAGCTTATTTCTCCCATCTAACTGAAACTTTATGCCCTTCAATCAACGTCGTCCCTTTCCCACCTGCCTGGTAGTCATCATTCTACTTTCTACCTCTATGAATTCAATATTTGAAAATTCTACGTGTACGTGATATTATGTAGTTATTTGTCTTTCTGCGCCTGGCTTATTTCACTTAGCATAATGTCTTCCAGGTTCATTCATTTTGTTGAAAATGACAGGATTTTTTCCCCCTTTTAACGCTGAATAGTATTCCATTGTGTATATACAGATGCTCCTTGACTTACAGTGGAGCTAGGACTCACCCAATAAGCCTATCTTAAGTCGAAAATATGATAAGTCAAAAATGTACTTTTGACTTATGAAATTTTCAACTTACAATAGGTTTATACTTTCTTAATACTAAAAGCAATGCTGAATGCATATTGCTTCTTTTGTCATTGGGAAGTCAAAAAAGTGGAAGTCAAATTATCATAAATTGGAGACCATCTGTACACAGCATTTTCTTTACCTGTTCCTCTGATGATGGACACCTAGGTTGCTTCTACATTTTAGCTATTGTGAATAATGTACAGTGAACATGGGAGTGTAGCTATGTCTTTGGCATACTAATTTCAATTCCTTTTTTTTTCTTTTTTTGAGACAGTCTTGCTCCATTGCGAGGCGCCAGGCTGGAGTGCAGTAGCGTGACCTCGACTCACTGCAACCTCCCCCTCCCGAGTTCAAGCAACTGTCCTGCCTCAGCCTCCCAAGTAGCTGGGACTACAGGCATGTGCCACCACGCCCAGCTAATTTTTGTATTTTTAGTAGAGACAAGGTTTCACCATGTTGGCAAGGATGGTCTCGATCTCTTGACCTCGTGATCCGCCCGCCTCGGCCTCCCAAAGTGCTGGGATTACAGGTATGAGCCACCGTGCCCGGCCAATTTCTTTAAATATATATACAGAATTGAGATTTCTGGATGATATGGCAGTCCTATTTTTAATGTTCTGAGGAACCCCCATACCATTTTCCGCGATGGCTATATTAACCTACATTCCCACCGCCAGTGTACAAGCGTTCCCTTTCCTCCACACCCTGGCTAACACTTGTAACCTTTCGCCTTTTTGGTAATATCCATTCTAACAGGGGTGTGGTTTTAATTTGCCTTTTCCTGATAATTCGTGATGTTGAGCATTTCTTTCACATAGCTGTAGGCCATTTGTGTGTCTTGAAGTGTATATTTAGATCCTTTGCCAAATATGTCTTTTACATGCACACAAATGCAGACAAATACACTTGCAAATAAGAATTTCTTGCTTCTTTTTGTGGCTCTTTTTTTTTTTTTTTTTTTTTTTTTTTTTTGTGTGGTTTTTTTTTTTTTTTTTTTTTTTTTGCAGCAGGGGAGGTATAATGCCTTTTCTCTAATTCAGCTTTGAAGCAACTTAATGAAAGGACATAGAAATCTAAAAGATAAGACACTACAAAACAGGAGCTGAAACCCAGTCCCTACCACTTTCTATGACCCTCTGGTCACCTTTCAGCCTCTTTCAGCTCCAATTCTCTTCTTATCTAGTAAATAAGGAAGATGATTCGTGTTCTACAACATTACCAGAAAGATTAAATGAAATTCTGTATATAAAACATTTAGTATAGAATCCATCACAAAGTAACCACTTGATAGATCCCAGCAACTACAATAAAGTAATATTAATTAATTATTAGCATGGTTATTATTTTTACCATCATTAATATTGTAGCACCAATACTAGATAAAGCATCCTGAAGAAGGGCTAGAGTAGAGGTAATATACCAATCTTCCCTGAATTATGGCAAAATTCCCAAGTAGATGCAAATATCCTGGTCTGCTTTCATGACACTTTTAAATCTGGTCCCCTTAGAGCTTGAGCTCCTCAAGGAGTCTGTATGGGGGAACGTATCACAAGAGACCATTTGATGCAGGTCTCCACCTTCAAGCCACTGTAGTATCATTAGACCCAGATTCCAAGTACTGTAAGGGAGAATCAGAGACAGAAAGTGACTTGCTCAAGGTCATATGATTAATTAATGAACAGTCAGGGAAGCAGACTAGAGGCATCTTGTGCCTCAGTTTATCATTCCCAAGTTTTATAAAAGTTCTACCTTTAGTTCTGCAAAATTAAAAAAGAAACATTTGGAACAGTCAAAAATTGGGTTTGTATGTATATATATTCATATATGTAAATATGTACTTATATACACACGTGATACAGACATAAATATATATATATATACTCCATATGTAAAACATGATATGATATAATATAATATAAAATAATTAATATAATATAAACCTTTTTGCCTATTAACCAGGGGCCATCACAAATCCTGAGCTCATGGAGACAAGACTAGTACCTCCATCCCAGAGGAGGGCTATAGCAAAAGAGGTTTCCAAGTTTCTAATAACTAAGTGAATCTTAGCACCCATTCCCTTAAAAATATTTGTTATTATTTATTTGTTTCTATTAGCAATCATTTTTTATTCCCTGACCCCAAATTTATAACATGCTTATATGTGCCAGTCACTGTGCTAGGTGGCAGAGATATCTTTTGAACAATAAAAAGAAATACCTCAAAATCCCTCTCCAAGTCTGCCTCGCTTCCAACTTTCCCTCTTCTTGGTAGGAGAGAGAGACGGGAATCAGCACTATACAGAATACACTCACCTTTCAAAGAAATGGCCATCTATGGGTGGGAACCACTCCAGTGTCACAGAGTCCGTTGTGTGACCCACAACTTGGGGGGAGAGGGGAACAGGCGCCGGTTTCCTGGAGGGCTGCCAGCTCTGGTAGATCAGGTCCAGGTAACAGTGCATTCTGGCGACTTGATTGGGCGTGAAGGAGTCTGTACAGTCGTCATCTGCAAGCAGGCAGAGGGAGAGATAAGCACCAAGCCGCGAGGGCGGGCAGGTATGCTAGAGAGTTATGACGGCTCCTGGTGGCACGAGAGCCAGCACCCAAGTTGTTCCTTGCCAACTCAGGGCTGGCCTCTTCCAGCGCTCAAGAGTTAATGGCCTGTGAACAAATTAGTGTAGTCATCACTTCTGGAGACAGGTGAGAGGAAACAGGAGGGAGGGGAGGGTGGATGGAGCTGAAAAAGTATGGCTGAGACTGGGAAGAGAGCAGCCCAGAGGTCATGGCAAAGGACACAGGCAAGATGAGCTATTTTCCACGGGCCTCGAATCCACTGGGCATTAAGTCAACAATTTCATTACTCCCTCCCTCCCTCACCCTCCACTCAGTATCCCTCATTTATTCATTCATTAATTCATTCACTTGTTCATCCACTCACTCATTTACTCATTCTCTGATACACTCACTGGTTCCAATTCATTCCTTCACATTCTTTCACCCATTTATTCATTAATTTCACTATTAACTGATGCAGTGATATTGCCCTTCAAACAAACCTTCTGATTGTCTACTACATTTCTGCTCTGTGCCACAGGGTATAAAAAGATGAAACTTTAAAAGTTCCTGCCCATGAAGAGGTACCCAGTCTAGTTATGGAGTCAAGATCAGTCCAATGTATGAGTCAAGGTTGTTACAAGGCTGCTAAAGTCTATGATGTCAATCACTGATAAAGGGAGGAAGACAGCATGGGTTGGGTGGCGGAGGCAGGAGAAGGCAGGAGACCAGGAAGGCTTCTAAAGAACTAAAGAAGGAGATTGTTGAGGTTGATCAGATCCCATGACTAATATTGGAAAAGAAAGGAGAGGGATTGCAGGAGAAAGTGCTGCATGACTACAGAGGCTTGGTGCCTTAGGCAGAGAGCACAGACCAGGGAGTCAGGCAGACCTGGGAACAAG
This sequence comes from Cebus imitator, assembly GCF_001604975.1. Lineage (NCBI taxonomy): Eukaryota > Metazoa > Chordata > Mammalia > Primates > Cebidae > Cebus > Cebus imitator. The sequence goes on along the minus strand of NW_016107635.1, from coordinate 849,133 downwards.
CCAGGGTAGTGTGTGTGCGGAAAACGTGAGCAGTACCATCTCCCCTCGGCGCTGCCATTGGTGCGCTGTGCTTCAGACACATTAAACCCCTTCCCTTCTCGCAAGTTTTGGAGCATGTACTACTATTTTCCTTATCTTACAGAAGAGGATATTAAAGCTCAAAGAGGGTAAACAACCATTTCAAAATCACAAAGCTGTGGATACAACTGGGATTTGAACCCAGGCAGTCCTGACTTCAAGGCTGTGCTTCTGATCAATATGAGAACTTATTTTCAAGCATAAATGAGACGTTGTATGGATATAAAATCCTGCAGGTGGTTGATAAATGGGAGTTGAGCCTGAGTCTAAGGCTTGGAACATAATGTCTCAGGTGTCTTTAGATCTAAGGACCTTTGATCCTGCTCTCCCTTTTCCAGGGTGTGACCTAAGACCCGGCCCTGAGGGAGAAGGCTTGCTTCCCATTTCTCCCTCCAACAGTTTTATTTAACTGCCGCAGGGGAGCGCAAGGCACCATTTTGGCTTGGTTTGCAAAAACACCACTTCCCAGAGGTGTCCACCCAGTCAGGGAGCCCGTAGCTAGGCCCCAGACAGAGGAGCAGAGGGCTCTTCTGATCTTAAAATGGACCGGCTACTGGGAATCCTGTAGTATATACTGGTTTCTTCTTATTAAACAAACATTAAATACATTTGAGCACGTGCTGGACAGTTAGATAGAGTCTTGAGAATCCAGCTTAGGAAAGGGGCAGGGGTGTGAGGGAGGCTCTACACAAAAGCTACCTTAAATCCCCTTAGTAATCTTTGCCAATCTCCTTTCCAGCACTCCAGGGAAGTCTTTAACATATTTGGAGAAGCAGAAGAGCCCAATGTCTGTTAACAAACACAGTATAGTGACTAATCCAGTAACCAGATGCCACCATATATCTCCTGAATACCAAACATTCTATGGCTCCCTATTGCAGGGAAAAATATCTCACTCTGTAAAAGGCCAGATCATTCAGTATTTTTTTCTTTGTTGCCATGAACTTTGTACTTCATCTTGAAAGCCCTGGAAAAGACACCAAATAGGTTAGAGGCAGGAGAAGGGCACGATGGCTAAGGGAAGAAGTGTGGCCATGTGATTAGATCAGCACACACAGAATCTATGGACAAGTGATTTTCTGCCCCCAGTGCCTCAGTTACCGCATCCATGAAGTGAAGACAGTGATGATAACGCGATTGCTCATCTCAAAACACGGCCAAGGTGCAGGGATGTGGGGACTGACAGCGATGCCTGTCCTATGATAAATGCTGGTAAATGGGAATTGGGAATAGTGTGTGTGTTGGCATGTGTGTGTGTATGCTTGTGTGTGCTCATTATATGTGAGTGTTGGAAAACTAAAAGCAGGAGAAAAAATACAGAATATAAAACACTCATTCTCTTCGATCTAACAATAAGGAATTTATGGATTCAAAAGATAGATACTGTTAGATAAACATGGGTAAAATATACATACAAGGATGTTTCTTGAAGCATAATTTATAATAGTGAAAATATTAGAAATAGCACATCTGTTCATTCATAGGGAAATGGCTGTGTACTTCAAGGCACAGGCATAGAACAAATATTAATCAGCCTTGACCAAAACATGAGATAACTTTAAGACTCAGTTCCCTCGTGCATCAATTGGGGGCATTTAAATAAACACCAACCCATGGAGTTGTGAGGACTCAATGAGCAAGGGCACAAAAAGCATTTACCAAGATGAATGATGCTGAAAAACAGTAGTTTTTTTCCCTGTACAAACTTCTATTTTACTTGCTTCCCCCACCCCCCCAAAAGTGTATTTTTTTAATAACTTAAAAAGTAACCATTTCGCATTTGTCAATAAAAAGAAAGTTTGAAAAAAATGGATAGGTGATGGAACCTGATAAGGAGACACGAATGTATTTGAACTTTAAAACTGAAGTCAAAAGCTATCCCAGGGTACATTACTTGGAGACTTTGAGGCTATCAGAATCTTGGGAGAGGTACCAAAGGGTTTTCATTTATCACAAAGCTCTGTTTCAATCAGCTAATGTCTAGAGTCAGCCCCGCGTGGCCTCCTTCCCTACCAATGCCTTTCCCCTCAATATCTGTGGCCACTTCATCTGGTCTCTCCTCTTGTTCTTCTGTCTGCATCTTGTCCCAAAGCAGAAGGAACTTTGGGACTTCAGCACCGATAAGCCCGACCCAGTCCCCATGCTGTTGATATAGTACCCTGGGTTTGGTTTGCTAACTGAACCTCGTTCTCAAGAACAACTGTTAGTCTGTGACTGAAAGGCCACACTGCATGGAGCTTCAAGGCATGAACTCCATGACTTCACTCCAAGTGGGACCTTGGGCACAATGCTGAGCCCCCGCCAACCACATTTTCACCCACCATAAAATGAGGAATAAGACGTTACCTGCCTCATAAAGCTGATGAGAGCATTTAACAAGCTAACTAATGTCTAGTGAATGGAAAACTAAGTTGCCTTGTGTAAAACTCCCTGTCTTTTTGTTTTTTTAAAATAATGGTAATAATAATAGTCATAATAATAAATGTAGATAACAAATTTGTAATAAAAAATTCACTGTAGAATATCTGGAATATGTCAAAAATGTTACAAAGAAATAAACATTACTCTGAACTCATTACCGATAGATAATAAAACTGATGTCTAATGTATATGTGTGTATATGTATGTATATAGATGTGTTTGTACATGGATGTAAATATCTATAGTAAATTTCTGTAATTCTTATCATCACATACATATATACAGGTCTTATACTACATATATGTATGACTTTCTGACATTTTCACATTAAATAGTCAACAAATAATCCTACTAATCAACCTTTATTGAACACTAATTATGATACCAAGGATAGCTTTTTTTTTTTTTAAACTTTCATTTTAAGTTCAGGAGCACATGTGCAGGTTTCTTACATAGATAAACTTGGGGGTCGTGGGAGTTTGTTTTACAGATTACTTCATCACCCAGGTATTAAGTCCAGTATCCATTAGTAATTTTTCCTGATCCTCTCCTTCCCCCCACTCTCCACACTTTGATAGACCTTAGTGTGTGTTGCTCCCCTTTATGTGTCCATGTGTTCTCATCATTTAGCTCCCACTTATAAGTGAGAACATGCAGTGTTTGGTTTTCTGTTCCTATGTTACTTTGCTAAGGAAAATGCCCTCCAGCTCCATCCATGTCCTTGCAAAAGACATACTCTCATTCTGTTTTATAGCTGCATAATATTCCATGGTGTATATATACCACATTTTCTTTAGCCTGTCTATCACTGATGGGCATTTAGACGAACAACAGTATTAAGTGCTTTACTTGTACCATTACACCTACAAGCAGGCAAGGTGAGTATGCTTATCCTCAATGGTATTAATGAAATAATTGAGGCTCAGAGAAGAGAAGTAAACTGCCAAAAATCAAAGCTGAGGCATGGAGGAGTCAAGTTTGGTCCCTCACTCCAAATGTCATGCTCCAAACTACCATGTTACTCGACTGCTCATGTCCTTCAACTGTCTTCTCTACCATCTTTAGTTGCCCTATAATGTCCTATCACATGAATACCTTGCAGTTTATTCAGCAGTCTATTACCTTTGGGCTTATAGGCAGTTTCTCATTATTCACACATATTTTTCCTCTATACCCGGCGTATAGTAAATGCCTAATAAATATTTAGGAAATGAATATCATTAAGAACATTCTTGTGGTTAAATCCTTAAGCATACCAATTGATTTACTTGCTTTGGATATATTCCTTAGAAGTGGAATTGCTGGGTCAATTTATGTGTGGATATTAAGAAGCCATGACACACAGAAACACAGGGTCAAGGCACTTGCTTCTGTAGGCTAGAGAAAGCCCTGTTTCCTATACTTTTGAGGACCACAGTGTCCTCCTCCAGAAACTCTCGTAGCCAGTTATCTCCAGGAAATAGAACTGGGTCTGCTGTTCTTTTATCTGCTGAGGGCTTATCCAAGAGTTCAACATGACTATGTTGAGTTCTGTTGAGCTTCAACAGAACTCCTCTGGAGCTCTGTCCAGCCTGCCTATTGAAATAGGCTTCCCCCCATCACCCACCTGGTGCCTCCTTGATCTGAGCATCTGGGGCCCTCTCAACCTTTCCCAGAACCAGAAAATGAGGCAGATAATTACTAGTTAACAACACAGGCTCTGCAGCAAGAAAGGCTTGGGTCTAGGTTTCACCTTTGCCTTGTTTTATCTTTGTAACGCTGGGCAAGATACTTAGGCTACCGGAACTACATTTTCTGCATCTGTAAAACTTGTGCACCTCCTTGGGCTACTTAAGTCTCCTACAGTGTCCGGCATATCATACATACTCAAGAACTACTGCAGGCCTGAGCTAACCAATATGGTAGCCACCAGACCGTGTGGCTCTTCTGATTTCAGTGAGTTAAAATAACTTAAGACTGATAATTCGGGTCACCAGTCACACTAGTTGTATTTCAATTGTTCAGTTACCATACTGGTAGTAAGGTAGTGGTACAACACTGGCCAGCACAGATACAGGCTATGTCTATCTTCATATAAATTTCTGTTGGCAGTGCTGCCTCACAACCCTTTATCCTACCAGTGATCAGGCCTGAGGAAGAAGCACCCGGGAAGATAAAGCAACGAGAAGTGGAACCAGCAATGTCTTCACCCAATTGTCTTGATGAGACAGCTCCCATGCATTGCTCTCCACATCCCTGAGAACCCAATCCTGTTCTGCAGTTTGAATTTCATCCAGCTGCTTTTTGTCACCTCATCTATCAGAAATCCTAAGGAAAACAAATATTTCAAAGCTCGTGGTCGCCTTGAATATGCTTTTGTGGGTATAAGTTTGTTTTCGTAGCTCAGTGAATTACTTCTGCTGTTAATGCGTCACTGAGCTGAGGGGCTCCTTTAAAAAAAAAAAAACAATAAATCAATCACCCTTTAGATCTGTACAAAGGGGAACAAAAAATATTTAGTTTTGGGGGTCTGGTAGCTAGCGGTAGCTCCTTGGCCCCTAAGAGGCCGGCAAACTTCCAAACTTATGTTATTGTTTATTTTCCATGTGCGTTCATCTGGCCAAGAAAAGGTGCTACAGAAGTGAAATGGAAGCAGGGCTGTATAAGGGAATGGGGCACCAGATGTGGAGCGTCAGCTTGGCTGGGAATGGAAGCCCAGTGGGAATCTGCTTTTCAGGAAATACCCAGTACCCTGGCCTTTTTTTGAGCACTCAAATCTAAGACTCCTTACGGTACTAGAGGTGGGTCATTGACATTTCAATTCAGATTTGGACCACATGAGTCTTACACTGGAGAGGTCCCCAGGGGTCCTCAGCCCAAATGGACAAGCAGAAAGGACCAATGGGGATCACAAAACCCTTTGGGTTCCAGCAGCAAATTCCATTCTTCAAATGAAATGAGGCAAAACCTCAACAGAAATGTAAAAGTCGGAAAGGGGGTGTATTTTCCTTGGCTCCAGCAGAAATGAGAGCCTAAAGCCCTACTCATATAGCCACCAGGGCAGTCCCCTGAGGTATCTCTGTGGAAGAGAATGTAAAAGCCACCCAGGTTGCTCAATTTCTCCACTCAACTATCAGCTAGCTCTGTTTAGAAGAGCAACACAAGAGTAAATGACAAAAATGCAGCTGTGTGCGGTGGCTCACGCCTGTAATCCCAGCACTCTGGGAGGTTGAGGTGGGCGGATCATGGGGTCAGGAGTTCAAGACCAGCCTCATCAAAATGGTGAAACCCTGTCTCTAATGAAAATACTAAAATTAGCCAGGCGTGGTGGTGGGCACCTATAATCCCAGCTACTCAGGAGGCTGAGGCAAGAGAATCATTTGAACCCGAGAGGCAGAGGTTGGAGTCAGCCGAGACCATACCACTGNTAAAAAAAAAAGAATAAAAAATATGATGCAAATAAAGACGATTATTAACAAAACAAGTTGAAGTCCAGATCTGAAAAGTGTGCTCATTCATGAAGAGAGAAAAATACGTGGAGTCAGATATGTGACTAGCACAAATGACTTCAGTGAGCCTCAATGCTGTCATCTGTAGAGTGGGAATAGTTCTGACTGCACAGATTATGCTCTCAATTAAATGAGAGAGAGCATATTGGCCTTTAAGGACAATATTTTGTTACATGAGTAGAAATATTGCTTTTAATAAGCATCAATTTTATATACCCGTTATAAGAGAATGTATTCATTTTTCTCCTTCCTTCCCTCCAAACCTCCCTCTCTTCCCTTTCTTTACTTCTTCCTTTTCTAACAAACATTTATTAAGGACTAGCCCCTGGGCTAGCTTCTGAGAACAGAGTGATATACTAGATGCAATCTCTGCCTTGATAGAATTTGCTTGTTCTAGTGGTGAAAGAGACATCAAGTTGAGTATGATCATAGAATTTGATGCTGGCTTGCCATGTGCAATAGTGTGGATTGTGACTAACACAAAATCTCTTAGCTGAAGGTGCAGTGGTAAGGGCTATGACAGCCCTGAGGAGGGGGTGTCTTGTTCTGATTTGCCAAAGATGCTAAAAGGGCTCAAAGGCCTTGATGTATCCTGTGCTAAAGGGAAGTACAAGGCATCTCCCAATGCCCCTAACATTGTTAAGTTACTAGTGATACATAAAAAGACTACGATAAGATACATGCAATTAGGAAAAAAAAAAAACATACCCAATTTCACGTCATCATTTTCTATTTGCAAAATCTGCAGCACTCTTATTGTTCTTGCAAAACATAATAGAAGAGGATGTGAGAGTTTTATGCTTATCTAAGGGACACATGGGCTAAATAAAAAAGGTTCAACAACAACCACTTTAGAAAATTGTGCTGCAAATTTAGGAAGGATCTTAGAGATGCAAGTCCAATGATTCCATTTTCTTGAGAAAAGTGAAACCCACAAAGAGAATGACCCAAAGACATTAGGTGGCTGAGTCGCAGAGCTAGGCCTTCCATCCTTAGAAAAGGTAAGTTGCTCATTCAAGGCTCCCCTGAGCCAGGATTAAATCCCACATTTGACATTCCGTCCTGTTCACCCCACAGAGTGTAGGGCCCTACCTGCATAGCTCATGAAGTTGTTGTAAGGAGTGTCGAAGAAGCTGTGAAAGCCACAGGTGTCATTTCCTGGCTCTGGGTCACCACAGGACTTGTGTTTGGGGACTGGGTTGGTATCATTGCAGAGGTCTCCAGTCTCGAAGGAGGGCTCTGTCTCCATGCAGGGGTCACTGCAGGACTGGATTTCTGAGATGCCTCGGAAGACGTGATAGAGGCCCAGGCTGTGACCAATCTCATGGATCATGGTGTGGGTGTGCCCAGGCACGCCATAGAAAGATGGGTTCAGGACAATGCCACCTGTAAGGGGAAATCCAGGGAATCAGGGAAGCTAGGTACTCTGCTTCTTGGTGCAATCACCCCCAAGTGTACCAAGGAGAAAGAGATGCTGCCCAAAACAACCACAATCTTCTCCACCCTATGACTCCATTGCCCTGAGAACTGTTACAACCTGTGACATGAATCATGAGCTATCAGAGCAGGAAGGAACCTCAAAAGTCATTTTCTACAATTCTTCGTTTTTCATATGAAAACACCAAAGCTTTAAAGAGGTAAAGGCACTTACCCAAGGCGATTTCAAACTATTTCAATGGAGAGCGATTCAGAAACTCTGATTTCTCAGCCAGTAAACCTTTCTGCTGCAAACTTTCCCTTAGAAAGTAAGACCTACCCTTATATTCAAATATTCTACATATTCTTGTCTAGACAAAGCCCTCAGGTTCAGACATCTTGGTTCTGGTTCTTATTTTGCCTTCACTAACTCTGGGACATTGAGTGGATTAATTAGCATCTCTGAATCTCATATTTTCATCTCTGATGCTGTAAGAGCATGAAAACTCATGTAGGTCAGCATCATGCTGTATTCACGATTCTAACAGTTTTCATACTAGCAAATGTCTCTTGAGGAGAACTCTTAATCAATGTTTTACTGTTAATGACTACCACGGGGCCTGGAGCAGAGTATCATATTCAATGTGTGTTAAATATTTGCTATGTAACTCATCTGAAGAAGTTTGAGAGGTTTAACTAATCAAGTGTGAGCAGCTAGAATAGCACCTCCATACATCAAGTGTATCACCCCAGACCTACAGAAGCACAACCTGTATTTTAAAAACAGCCTTGAATGACTTGTCTGTATATTCTGGTTTGAGAAGCAATGGACTATACCACATGCCTCCAAAGACTGAGCATTGCTTAGCTTGGGGAGATAGAACAGATCTCAGCAGAATCCATGGGTAGTATTTGTGCTGTATTCATTTTAGGAAAGATGTATACAGGCTGGCAGAGAGATATTTAAACTTTAAAATTTGAAAGTGTTTAAGGGAAGGTTAAAAATCAGGTCTGTGAACCTTGAAAGTAGGCACTTTGGGTGTAGAGCAGCATCTTATAAAAGAATGATGAGGAGGTAGGGGCTTGTTGATTTGAACTGGCAAGCCCCACATGGGCTTGAGGAGAGTTTCATCTTAGACTGAACCTCTGGAACGGGTGTGCCTGCTCAGTCAAGGCACTCAGAGAGTCTATGTAGAGGTCTCTGATTTTGAAGAAGGGCTCAGGGTATGGGTCCCTGGAGGACTTGATTTCTGAGATTGAATTTCTGAGCAATTTTGAATTGCTTAGAGCTTTCTAACACAAAGATAAAGATGTATGAGAGGGCATGTGAGTGTGTGGGTGTGCACATACACATGGGTATGAGAAGGGGGCAGGCAGAGGCAGGGAGGAAGAGAAATTGAGACAGGAAATCTTTCTCAATTATTTTCTGTCAATCATAACATGAAACACAATCCGCTTCACACCCAAGGCTTTTTCCAGGGATCATGATGTCACAGCAGAAAAAGAGGGTAAAAAAATATGGTTGTAATAAATTGGGTTTGATTGGCGCTACTGCAGAGAAATTACTTATGAGCAGCATCTCTCCGGATGGGGAGAGGGCAGCCTGGAGTCCGGCTGGAGTTAGCTGACATGGGTTGCAATCCCCGTTCTGCTTCACACTGGCCTTGTGACTGTGGAAAAAGGACTTTGCATTTCTGGTGAGCTCTAAAATAAGCAGCGACAATAATGATGACAGAGTGATGCTCTGTCTCCCCATGAAGCTTCATTATTAAGGTAATGAGAGGACAGGACCATTCCAGGGATGATGATTGGATTGCAGACTTGATGTCTAAGCTAGCCCTGTTTGTTTTATCTCATCCCCTCCCAACTCACACCTTTTCACAGAGTGACAGCACTTGGGTCCCAGTCCTGTTTCATTGCTTCTCTTATCAGGTGAAATAGCTTGAGCCTGACATCATCCTGAAGAACTATAACATGCTATGGATTTATAGCCTCTCTTATTCCTGGCCCTGAGCCAGTCTCTGAAATTTATGGAATTATCAGGAGTATTTTGTTCTAACTGTAAAAGTCTGCTGCTCAACCATTCTCAGACTCTGATCATAGCCCTTACAGTTGCTTTTCTAATAGGACAGAATTTCAGAACTGAGAAGGGTCTTTGGGGTTTTCTGGCCTCCTAGGACCTGCTTATTTAATATTGAAGGACACTGAGACCTGAGGAAGGAAAGAGAATTGCCTAAGGCCATACTGCTAAGTCAAGTCACAGTTGAGAATGAACACGAATTTTGGCTTTAGTATAGCATTACTCCCATACACCATATTCTAGGTATGTCATATAAGCTGATCACCTTCAAGTTTGCCTAAGCTGCATGCTCTCTTCTTAGGAGCTCTTACAACCCCATCTGTCTGCCTGTCTGCCTATTTATCTACCCATACATCATAATTCTTTGTGGTGGACACTGTGGACATTTAGCAGCATCACTGGCTTCTACCCACTAGATGCCAGTATCATTCCCCCATTTGTAATAAGCAAAAATATATCTAGATATTGCCAAATATCTCCTAGGGCATAAAATCCTCCCAGCTGAGAACAAGTTGATATTTATCTTTGTATTTATTCATACAACCACACACGCGCGCACACACACACACACACAAATTGGTTGCATTCTCTAAAAAACAATTGAGAAATGAGAGTCATCTGGAGGTAACTATGTCTATGCTTAATTCAGCAAGACTTCTATTATTTGAATCTCTCATTTCCAAGACAGCATAGCAATGGAGCAGCTACTGGACTCTGTTTCACCAGGAGACCAGGCAGGCTTGAGGATACATCCAGCACTGTCACTGCTGAGCCAGAACATTCTCAGATAAAGATGTTCACTGAGTCATCACGATTCATTCTTGTAAATAATGGGAACATTCTACCAAAGGGAAAATGGTTAAATAAATGGCAGTGCCGTTGTTCAAGGGAATATTATGTGGCTTTTAAAAATCTTGTCTTTAGAGAGGGGGAAATAACCCAGAAGGGTACTTTTCTTTTGTGATTTTAAATGAAAAAAAAAAAAGGGTGAGAAGTGAGGATATGACTTCTACAACATGGAAAAAAAAAGTAGATAGCATAATATTAAGTAAAAAAAGAACACAGAATTTCATCTATGCTATGATTTTTAAAATGTACAGTTAAAGAAAAGCATGTCTACAAATAGATGTGTTCTGGAAGAGGGCATGGAAACAATAAAATTAAAGAACTACAATGTTTGCTTACAGGGCATCTTTCAGAAACTGTTGTCATGTCTAACTTTTGGTGATTGGTTTGCAGAAACTTATGTCTTGTTTATGGATATGCATAATTTGAATGTAAGAAGAGTTCCTGTTGGTGTTGGTGGGCGGAACATGGAGGAACAAGGAGTTCTTACAAACTCACTTTCTCTTGCTTCTTTGGTGTCTTTCAAGCCAACCCATGACTGGCTGTGCCAGTACAGTGTGGTTACCAGACTGAGAAGATGTTTGCAGGAACTAGGAGACAGAGGGTTTAAGGAGAAAGCAAACAGTAGATAGTGCTGGAAACTAAGATTCCAGTTGTGACTGTCACTGTCTGTGTGATGTTGGGTAAGCCCCATTTCTTCTTTGGGTCTCATTTCCCCATTGATAAAACGTGGTTAATAATATGGTGCTATTTCCCTCAGAAAATTGCTTGGTGGTCAAAATGAGATAAAGGATGTCAAAGAATTTTGTAAATTAACGTGGTAAATAAATGGGCTGTTCACCCTCACGACTACCACCACCACCATCATGATCATAATAATGATCATCATCGCACTGAATGTATTACTGTCCTACTCCAGGTTCCTCTTGAAGAAGTTTCTAAGACTCACCTAAGTGCATTAGGACCTCCTTGTCCCATGGCCAAGTTGCTACTCCTGCCAACTCCTCTTCTGAGGAGTTTGCAAAGAAAATATTGAGATGTGTTGATCCATCCAATCTAAGAATGTTCTTCAGCTCATTAACATCCATGTAGGCTCTGAAACAGAAGAAGAACTTTGATTGTTACCATACTCAAAAAGATACTATTTAAATAACAGGCATTCTCCAAATGATTTAGAGCAACTATGTGTGCCAGGCACTTTGCTAAGCACGTTATAAACACCACCTTATTGAATTCCCCCGATAATATTATAAGTAAGATGATTCCATTTTACACATCATAAAAATAAGTCCTTGAGAGTTTAAGAGACTTGTCAAAGTTGTTAGGCTTCTTACAAACACAGAGGTAGGTAGTATCATTATCTCCAGAGGCTTAGAGAACCTTCTTCAGATCTTACTCAGTTCAAGATGCTACTTGGCAGTGTTTTCCTTTTCCTTAATGCTGTCTCCACCCAGGAGGTCTCACAAAGCCCAGCCAGTAGCACACATTAATGATGCTTCTCTTTTCTTCCCCTCTTAGAATAATAGAAGAGCTTCCTCATATATGAAAGACCAAGTCCAAGTTCCCAGCATGGCCTCCAAGACACAGCCTACTCCTTAGCCTCATCTCTCTCTATTCCTTCTCTTGAGCGTCCCACTGCATACAGACATCTCTGCCCCATGTATAGTGCATGATCCCACTGGCACCTTTATTCATGCTCTTTCCTCTGCTGGGACTCTGATCAGCATTTTGTCCTGTGAAGAACAAATCCAAAGTCTGTTCTGGAATCCCTCCTCCAGGAAGACTTCCCTGATGCTCTCCTCCCTGAACCCCTTTTAACATCTCCATACTTGTCTACCGCCTACGAGCAGTGCACTCTCTCTCATTTGCCACTTCAATTAATCACGTCCTCTGTCTGTTATATAATACCCATTTGTGGCCACCTGGGGAAAGGGGAGTGCCTTATTCATCTCTGTTTACCGAGTTCTCAGCACAAAGCTTGATACCTGGTGAACACTCAGTAGATTTTTGATGGAATTGAATTAAATTGGGAAAAGTAGGAGTAAAAATATTTAACTCTCAGTCTCAAATTTAGTAATTCCATACTAATGGGGCCTCGGTTTTCTTATCAATACATTGAAATTAGTAACAGCTGCCTGGTGCTCCACAGAGCATTTCTGTGGGTGGAAAACCTACCCCTCTACCCTGCTGTGAATAGGATACGTCTCAGACCTAGAGTGTCATGGCCGCCCATGTCACAGAAAGCCCCAAGCTCATGAAACCAAACATTCATGTGACCATAATTTGTACGACTTTTCACAAAAAACATGGGTTGGAGATATAGGTGGGGCCAGGAGAGTTTATATCTATGTCTAGGTTTAGCTGACTAATTCCAAGAATCACAAGCTCAGATATTGACCTGAAATCTCACTGCTGAGCTCTTTTCTTCCTCAAGAGCCCACATTCAACTTCTTAGGCTGGAAGCCTCATGAGGGATTCTAATAGTTTTCTCTGTCATCAGGGAAGAGAATGAGGAAGGAGACAGCCAACATTTATGAAGCATTTGCTGTATACCAGACCCTGTGTTAGGTACACATGTCTCATCCCTGTTAGGTAGTTGAAGCAATGCAACAGAGTGGGTGAGATGGCTGATTCTTAAGCTACAGCCCTAGGTTTAAATCCAGCTCTTCCACTTTATTTTTGGGTCACCCTGGGCAATGTACTTAACTTCCCGTGCCTCAGTTTCTTTATATACAGAACAAGGGTGATAATAATACCTACCCCATACAGCTGTTCAGAGGGTTAAGGTAGTTAATAAAGAAAGAGTAAAGGGCTTAGAAGAATGTCTAGCATGTAGAAAGCCTCAGCGCATGTTTAACTATTCCTATCACTTATCCCCATCATACAGATGAAGGAACAGGGGTTCAGAGATCACACAACAGGCGACGAGGCCAAGTACAAATCTAGACGTGTCCAACTCTTCCCACAACCTCACCCTCATTTCCAAGCTCACTCAGGCCCACAGTGAAATGGGAAACAATGCCTGGGAGAAGAATGAAAACACAGAGGAGCCGAGATTTTCTTGGATCAGCCCTTTCCACATAATTTATTATTTTCTAATTGATTTGTTCATTTCCATCAAATGTTCTCTCAGGCAGAGAACAAAAATGTTATTAGAGAAAGCCACCTCTGTCCATGGCTCTGAGATGAGAAAGCTTCCAGAGAGAAAAAGACAGGGTGGGTAGGGGCAGTGGAGACGTTTTAATTGGTTGTTTATTCGGTGGTAATTGCAGAAGCCAATCTTTTCAAGAAGCGGTATTCATCCTAGCCCAAAGCAGAAAAATGGGATGTGGGAGCCTCTCCCTGGCTTGTACCTGAAATTTTCCCTCATACTTTGGGAAGCTTCCATTTCCCCGAAGGGGAAGAATCCACAGGAGCAATCCAGGCCCAGGCCCCTAACCCTACTGGCCTCTCTCTTCCCCACCTCTCCTAGAGGGACCTACCCGAAGTGGGAAAAAAAAAAAAAAAGCAACAACACAGCTCTGTGGATGAAAGTTTTCCTTCTGTTGCCTGAGGTTTTCCCACTAATACAGAGCCAGGCTGGGTGTCTCTCAAATATATCAGGGGGAAAATCTTCGGGACAGGAATACATGTGGGTATTTACCTTCCTACCCTTATGCCTTGAAAGGATGTCTTTTTCCCTTTTGTCAACAAGACAGAAGAGAAAGAAAAGGAGGTCAAATTCAGAAGAAACTACTGAACTACTTTCGTTCTCTCACCTTCATTACCCCTACTGTCTAGGAATAGTGAAGGTGAGAGAAGGAAATGGGCCACATGACTTTCGTTTGGCAATTGTTGGGAAGGCTGGCCCTGTGCATACATTGTACATTGTTCAAATACACTTTAAATTGTAAGGGCTTGGTGTGGTTTCTCCTGCCTGTAATCCCAGCACTTTGGGTGGCCAAGGTGGCAGGAATTCTTGAGGCCAGGAGTTTGAGACTAGCTTGGGCAATACAGGGAGATCCATTTCTACAAAGAATACAAACAATTCAAAAAATTATCTGGGCATGGTGGCATATGCCTGTAGTCCCAGTTACTTTGGAGGCTAAGACAGGAGGATCACTTGAACCCAGGAGTTCAAGGCTGCAGTGAGCTATGATGGCACCACTCTACTCCCACTTGGGCAAAAGAGCAATATCCTATCTCTTTAAACAAAAACAAAAACAAACAAACATTATTTACTTCCCAGAAAAAATCAATCAAAATCCCAAAATTCACAAAGTTGGACAGACAGACGTATATCTATGGGAATGTTGTCTGTCCAACTCTGTGTGTGTATTAGTCTGTACATTAATCTGTGTGTGTGTGGATCTGTAGGTTAATCTGTGTGGATTAATCTGCATAGAAGCTTTGCTACTCAGAATTGGACAGATAGACCTATATGTATGGGCAAGTAGGTTTGAGTATCACGTAGCTCAGGAGGGTACCAACAGGATTAAATAAGACAATCCCAGCAGATAACTAGAAAATGTGAGCTTCCCTCCATATCCTGGTGTCCTAATTTCGCCTACTGGGAAAGACCCTAAACGGGCAGTCTGCCTCTGGGTGGCTCTCCCAGTCTCAGTTTTCAGTGTCTCTTCCTCCTACAAACTCAACTACTCAAGTTATCTTGGTTTCCTTATTCTGGGAACCTTTAGTTTTCCCCAGTTATGCCCAACCCCTAAGTATGTCCATTAGTTTCCCTTCTCTGCCTTACAATATCTCTTCTTGATTCTTAGCTCTTTTAAATCTTACAATCCCTGCAAAGCCCAGCTTACATGTGATGCACTTCATGTATCCTCTTATGACTACCCTTGTCTGTAAAGTAGGGATGATGATGACCACCTGTCAAGGGTGTCATAAGAATTAGAGGCAACATAGGTTAAGTGCCTAGCATGGTGGCTGGCACAGAGAAGGCATCACTGATTAGGATAGGCTCCTTTTACTCCATTTACTGTTAGTAAAATGAAAATTATTAATAATCAAATCATCATCATCACCTCTATCTGAAAATGAATGCTTCCGCTGTTTTTTCTATCAGGTAATGAGCTTCTGGCAGTCAGGACCAAATCTTTATTATCTCTGTATCACTTAAAAGCATCCTTCAAGAGAGAACCACCACTGAAGGGCAGCTACTGAGCACCTCTCTCTCAAACTGCATAGTTTCAAAACAGGATGAGCAAGCCCAGAGCTCAAGGAAGGGGAATGATTTGCCCAAGGTCAAATACCCAATACAGGGTATAGAAAAGCCTGGCAACAAGCCTCTCTGCTCCAACCTGTGTGCATGCCACTTGTGTATAACAGCAGTTTTGTATCACAAGTAAAGTCACCTCTTTCTTCAAGTGGACACAGTTCCCTGCAAAGGTGCATAGTTTAGAGAACGAGTAATGGGAAGGATGGCAGCCTCCATTCTCTCCCTCCGCTGGACACCTGGGTGCGGGAACCTGCATCGCCTGAGTATCTGACCACTTCTCACTGTACTCTGCTAGTTGTTCTCCAGCTCAGGGTTTCTACCTAGTCAGGTTGTGAAATAGATCTGGGTCTTCTAGATCATGTTCTACAGAAGGCTAAATTTATAAGAAAGAAATGAATATTCAAAGACAAAGTTGGCTGAGTCAAACTGGTTTGGAACATGTTCTGTTAAATAGGGTTAAATACACACATTTTTTAATTGCAAGGATTTTCAGAGCCTCAAATATGCAAAATCAAAGTAAGGCAGATAGTACGGGAAGTGTACCCAAATATATTTGACCATAATTCCTCCTCCACACCCCTCCCCCTTACACTTCCACCTTTGCCAAAAACCAAACAACAGTACAAACCACAAAGTTTGGAAAATATCGGCTGGATTGAAACATCCCTCCTAAATTAGATCCTTTCCCCTGAGCCGCCTCTCGAGAGTGGTCTCTTTTCTTCCTGCACAACCCATGCACCTGGATCCACTGTGGAAATTGCGGGTCCCCTGGAATGTCTGTTTCAGGGGGCCCAGCCCTGATTGCCAAGGCGCCCAGACTTTACCCCTCTGCCAGAACTGCATTTCAAAGCCATGAGTACAGTTCTGGAGGGAGATCAAAGCTCTCTCAACTCAACTGTCATTAGAATATTTTCTTTATGCATCTCACTCGTTGGTGAGTGCCAGCAACATATTTCCTAAATGCACTGGCCTGAGATGGCACGACTCTGTAATAATCTGAATGAGAGGGCTGTCAGGGCCTGTTTTATTGAGAGAGAAGCAAAAGGGAACCACATTCAGAATGCAAAACAACAACAGCAACAGCAACAAATCCTTTAAATAAAATTAAGGGAAAAAGTGTGAGAAGGCCTGAGTTTTTCCATCTCTAGAAACATGACACACTGGCCTTCCAGTTTCAGTGGTACTGTTTACAGTGAGCCCAGGTCAAGACTGAGGACTCTCAATTTCTATTTACACTCAAAGTAGGCCACTCTTCAGTGGACTTCCCCTATGTAGAAGTGATAGCTGAGGAGATCTTTAAGCAATGTCATGCCAGAGTCATGCTTCCTGGGCCCTTGATGGGTACGGCTGGTCACAGGGATGGTACTGGCCATGTGTTGATGCCCTCAACTGGAGGAGGGTTTGTGTGAACCAAACACTGGCTGAGAGGGGGCCACTTTTAAGTTGGAGACTGAGAACGGTTCTTTCAGGTTAGAATAAAAGGCAGCAGAGAGTAATTTTAAGAGAGAGACAGACTGGAGTTCAAATCCTCCTTCTTCCACAAAGTGGTCTTGTGATCTTGAGCAACTGACCCTGTCATTTGTATCTCAATTTCCTCATCTGTGAAATGGGAATTAGAAAATTCAATACAGAAATGGGGATATAAAAATTCAAGGCAGTAATGCATGAGAAAATACCTAGAAGAGTACCCAACTCATGAAAAACCCTCAAGATGTGGAATTATCTTTTAAGCTAGTTCATAGATCTAGAGAAAACTAGCCTTAGCTCCCAATGCCTGTTGGGTTCCCACTCCACCAGCAAAACCTGGTTTCCTTCACTAAATCAATGTGTTTACCTTCTTCACAGGAGGTTGTCCTGTTTCTCCATCTCATAGAGCAAATTCTGTAACATTGCCCATTTCCAAATTCTGATTGTAGCTTGTCATTCCCAAGGAGGTCCTCAAGTCCATGAACCACTACTTAATTTTCAGAACACACCAGACCGCTTGAAAATGATTATCAGATACAAAGATCAAAGCCACTCAAGGCAAGTCATTAAAGCATGATAAACCTCAGAATGTTTATTGCATCCATATCCTTGTTCCAGATAACAGACTTTCTCCAAGCTGTGACCAGTACAAAAATCTGAATTTTGTTCTTTATCCCAAGGGTCCTAACAAACTGGACTTGATCCTCCTGCTTAGTTTCATTGTCAAAAATGATAAATCTGCCTTGCTAGTCTATAAAAAAAGACACAGAAAGAAAATGCTGGGAGAGTTTATTAAATTCTTGGAATCTTGAATGATTAGTTTCCAAAATAACAGATTTTATATGGAAGCTTGACACATAGGAAAGAAAAATGTAACAGCATCAATCAAAGACTAACTGAAAAACTGATCATTCCTTTATTTAGTTATTGAATGAGTCATTCTTTCCTTACCTCCATTTTTTCCTCCCTCCTTCCCTGCCTTCATTCTCTGCTTCCTCATTTCCTTCCTCTCCACATATCATTCATTTATTCTTTTCTGCTTTCCTTCATCAACACTTATTGAGATTTTATCAAATACTATGCTTTAAGCTAGAAACTGTGCCTATAGATAATGAGGAAAAAAAGCATGATTTTCATTATCAGAGTATCAGAAATTTTATGAAGAAAGTGAGACAAGTAAATGAATGATCACAACATAATACAATAATACTAATAACACTACCATTTGGGAAAGTTTACTACAAACTGGAACTGTTGAAGTATTTTTTAATACATATATTTTATTGCACTTTAGGTTCTGGGGTACATGCGTAGAACATGCAGGAATATTGCATAAGTACATACATGGCAATGTGGTTTGCTGCCTCCATCCCCCCGTCACCTATATCTGGCATTTCTCCCCATGTTGTCCCTCCCCAACTTCCCTACCTCCCGCTGTCCTAACCCTGTTCTACCCCAACAGATCCCAGTGTGTGATGCTCCCCTCCCTGTGTCCATGTGTTCTCGTTGTTCAACATCCACCTATGAGTGAGAACACGTAGTGTTTGATTTTCTGTTTTTGTGTCAGTTTGCTGAGAATGATGATTTCCAGATTCATCCATGTCCTACAAAGGACACAAACTCATTATTTTTTATGGCTGCATAGTATTACATAGTGTATATGTGCCACATTTTCCTTCTCCAGTCTATCATCGATGGGCATTTGGGTTGGCTACAGGTCTTTGCCAACTGTTTACAATGTAAACAGTGCTGCAGTGAACACACATGTGCATGTGTCTTTATAATAGAATGATTTATAATCCTTTGGATATATACCCAGTAATGGTATTGCTGGGTGAAATGGAATTTCTATTTCTAGGTCCTTGAGGAACTGCTACTCTGTCTTCCACTATGGTTGAACTAACTTACACTCCCACCAACAATGTAAAAGTGTTCCTATTTCTCCATATCCTCTCCAGCATCTGTTGTCTCCAGATTTTTGAATGATCAGCATTTTAACTGGAATGAGATGGTATCTCAATGTGGTTTTGATTTGCATTTCTCTAATGAACAGTGATGATGAGCATTTTTTCATATGTTTGTTGGCCTCATAAATGTCTTCTTTTGAGAAGTGTCTGTTCATGTCCTTTGCCCACTTTTGAATGGGTTTGTTTGTTTTTTTTCTTGTAAATCTGTTTTAGTTCTTTGTAGATTCTGGACATTAGCCCTTTGTCTGTTGGGTAGATTGCAAAAATTTTTTCCCATTCTGTTGGTTGCTGGGTCACTCTAATGACTTTTTAAAAAAATTATTTATTTATTTATTTATTTATTTATTGCTGTACAGAAGCTCTGGAGTTTAATTAGATCCCATTTGTCTATTTTGGCTTTTGTTGCCAATGTTTTTGGTGTTTTAGTCATGAAGTCCTTGCCTATGCCTACGTTCTGAATGGTTTTGCTTAGGTTTTCTTCTAGGGTTTTTATGGTGTTAGGTCTTATGTTTAAGTCTTTAATCCATCTGGAGTTAATTTTAGTGTAAGGTGTCAGGAAGTGGTCCAGTTTCTGCTTTCTGTACAATGGACAGTTTTCCCAACACCATTTATTAAATAGGGAATCCTTTCCCCATTGCTTGTTTTTGTCAGGTTTGTCAAAGATCAGGTGGTTGTAGATGTATGGCATTGCCGTCTACATCTCTGTTTTGGTACCAGCACCATGCTGTTTTGATTACTGCAGCCTTATAGTATAGTTTGACTCCAGCTTTGTTTGTTTTTATTTTTTTTGTTTGTTTGTTTGTTTTTTATATTTTTATGCTTAGGATTGTATTGGCTATGTGGGCTTTTTTTTGGTTCCATATGAAGTTTAAGGTCATTTTCTCCAGTTCTGTGAGGAAGGTCATAGGTAGCTTGATGGAGATAGTGTTGAATCTATAAATTACTTTGGGCAGTATGGCCATTTTCACGATATTGATTCTTCCTAACCATGAGCATGGAATGTTTTTCCATCTGTTTGTGTCCTCCCTTATTTCCTTAAGCAGTGGTTTGTATTTCTTCTTGAAGAGGTCCCTTACATCCTTGTTACTTGTATTTCTAGTTTATTGTCTTTGTAGCAATTTTGAATGGCAGTTTATTCTTGATTTGGCTCTCTTTAAGTCTGTTATTGGTGTATAGAAATGCTTTTGATTTCTGCACATTGATTTTGTATCCTGAGACTTTGCTGAAGTTGCTTATTAGTTTAAGGAGATTTTGGGCTGAGACAATAGGGCCTTCTAAATATACAACCATGTCATCTGCAAATAGAGACAATTTGACTTCCTCCTTTCCTAACTGAATACCCTTTATTATTTTTTTTCTTGCCTGACTGCTCTGGCTAGAACTTCCAACACTATATTGAATGAGAGTGGTGAGAGAGGGCATCCTTGTCTAGTGCCAGATTTTAAAGGGAATGCTGCCAGTTTTTGCCCATTCCATGTGATGTTGGCTGTGGGTTTGTTGTAAATACCTTTTATTGTTTTGAGATATGTTCCATAGATACCTAGTTTATTGAGAGTTTTTAGCATAAAGGCCTGTTGAATTTTTCTAAGGCCTTCTCTGCATCTATTGAGATAGTCATGTGGTTTTTGTCTTTGGTTCTGTTTATGTGGCAGATTACATTTACAGACTTGCATATGTTGAACCAGCCTTGCATCCCCGGGATGAAGCCTACCTGATCATGATGGATAAGCTTTTTGATGTGCTATTGCAATCAGTTTGCCAGTATTTTATTAAAGATTTTTGTATCTGTGTTCATCCTGGATACTGGCCTGAAGTTTTCTTGTTGAGTCTCTGCTGGGTTTTGGTATCAGGATGATGTTTGTCTCATAAAATGATTTGGGAAGAATCCCCTCTTTTTGCAATTTTTGGAATAGTTTCAGAAGGAGTGGTACCAGCCCCTCTTTGTATCTCTGGTAGAATTCGGCTGTGAACCCATCTAGACCTGGACTTTTTTTGGTTAGTAGGCTATTAATTGCTGTCTCAACTTCAGCCCTTGTTATTGGTGTATTCAGGGTTTCAACGTCTTCCTGGTTTAGGCTTGGAAGGGTGCAAGTGTCCAGGAATTTATCCATTTTTTCCAGGTTTACTGGTTTATGTGCATAGAGTTGTTTATAGTAATCTCTGATGATAGTTTTTGTTTCTGTGGAATTGGTGGTGATACCCCCTTTATTGATATTGCATCCATTTGATTCTTCTCTTTTTTATTAATCTGGCTAGTGGTCTGTCTGTTTTGTTGATCTTTTAAAAAAAACAGCTCCTTGATTTACTGATTTTTTGAAGGTTTTTTTGTGTCTCTATCTCCTTCAGTTCTGCTCTGATCTTAGTTATTTCTTGTTGTCTGCTAGCTTTTGAGTTTTTTCAATCTTGCTTCTCTAAGCTTTTACAATTTTGATGATAGGGCATCAATTTTAGATCTTTCCTTGCTTCTCATGTGGGTATTTATTGCTATAAATTTTCCTCTAGGCATTGCTTTAAACGTGTCCCAGAGATTCTGGTATGTTGTGTCTTTGTTCTCATTGGTTTTGAAGAACATCTGTATTTCTACCTTCATTTCATTGTTTATCCAGTCAACATTCAAGAGCCAGTTGTTCAGTTTCCATGATGTTGTCCAGTTCTGAGTGAGTTTCTTAATCGTGAGTTCTAATTTGATTGCACTCTGGTCTGAGAGACTGTTTGTTATGATTTCCGTTCATTTGCATTTGCTGAAGCGTGATTTACTTCCAATTATGTGGTCAATTTTAGGGTAGTGTGGTGTGGTGCTGAGAAGAATGTATATTCTGTTTATTTGGGGTGGAGAGTTCTGTAGATGTCTATTAGGTTTGCTTGGTCCAGATCTGAGTTCAAGTCCTGGATATCCTTGTTAATTTTCTGTCTTGTTGATCTGTCTAATATTGACAGTGGAGTGTTAAAGTCTCCCACTATTATTGTGTGGGAATCTAAGTCTCTTTGTAGGTCGTTAAGAACTTGCTTTATGTATGTTGGTGCTCCCCTATTGGGCACATATATATTTAGGATCATTAGCTCTTCTTGTTGCATTGATCCTTTTACCATTATGTAACACCCTTCTTTGTCTCTTTTGATCTTTGTTGGTTGAAAGTCTACTTTATCAGAGACTAGGATTGCAACTCCTGCTTTTTGTATGCTCTCCATTTGCTTGGTAAATCTTCCTCCATCCCTTTATTTTGATCCTATGTGTGTCCTTGCATGTGAGATGGGTTTCCTGGATACAGCACACCGATGGGTTTTGACTTTTTATCCAATTTGCTAATCTGTCTTTTGACTGTGGCATTTAGCCCATCTACATTTAAGGTTAATATTGTTATATGTGAATTTGATCCTGCCATTTTGATGGTAACTGGTTGTTTTGCCCATTAGTTGATGCAGTTTCTTCATTGTGTTGATGCTCTTTACCATTTGGTATGTTTTTGGAGTGGCTGGTACTGGTTGTTCCTTTCTATGTTTAGTTACCATTTGGTCTGTTTTTGCAGTGGCTCATGCTGGTTGTTCCTTTCCATGTTTAGTACTTCCTTCAGGAGTTCTTGTAAGGCAGGTCATGTAGTGACGATATCTCTCAGCTATTGCTTGTCTGTAAAGGATTTTATTTCTCCTTCACTTATGAATCTTAGTTTGGATGGATATAAAATTCTGAGTTGAAAGTTATTTTCTTTCAGAATGTTGAATATTGGCCCCCACTCCCTTCTAACTTGTAGAGTTTCTGCTGAGGGATCTGCTGTGAGTCTGATGGTTTTTCCTTTGTGGGTGACTTGCCCATTCTTTCTAGCTTCCCTTAGGATTGTTTCCTTCATTTCAACCCTGGTGAATCTGACAATTAGGTGCCTTGGGGTTGCTCTTCTTGAGGAATATCTTTGTGGTATTCTCTGTATTTCCTGGATCTGAATGTTGGCTTGCCTTGTTAGGCTAGGGAAGTTCTCTTGGATAATATCCTGATGAGTGTTTTCCAACTTGGATTCATTCTCTCCGTCACATTCAGGTATGCTGATCAAGCATAGATTAGGTATTTTCATTCTTTTTTCCTTTCACTCTTTTTTCTCTGATCTTGCCTTCTCGTTTTATTTCATTTATTTGATCTTCTATCTCTGATATCCTTTCTTCTGCTTGATCGATTCAGCTGTTGAAGCTTGTGCATGCCTTGCGAAGTTCTCATGATGCGTTTTTCAACTTCATCAAGTCTTTTATGTTCTTTTCTATCTCGTTATTATACTTAGCATTTCATCTAACCTTTTTTCAAGGTTCTTAGTTTCTTTGCATTGGGTTAGAAGATGGTCTTTTAACTCAGATAAGTTTGTTATTATCTACCTACTGAAGCCTGCTTCTATCAATTTGTCACACCCATATTTTGTCTTGTTTTGTTCCCTTGATGGTGAGGAGTTGTGATCCCTGGGAGGAGAAGAGGTGTTCTGGTCTTTGAAGGTTTCATCCTTTTTGTGCTGTTTTTTTCCCATCTTCATGGATTTATCTCCCTTCAATCTGTGAAGCTGTTGATTTCGGGAGAAATCTCTGAGTCGACGTCCTTTCTGTTGCAGTTGGAGCTATATCTTTTTTGGCCTGTAGAGGCGCTGCTGGGCTGCTTCAGATTCAGTCAGGTTGCTGGGTGGGTGGTCTTCCCCTTGGGTTTGTTTGCAGGTAAAATTAGCCCCACCTTCCCAATGATGTATCTCCTTCCCTGAGTTCGATCTTCCTGGTTGGGGTCAAACTGGTGCATTTGCTGCCAAGATCTCTGGTGTGCAGTCTTCACTTTGAGTTTTGTTGGGGTTGGGGCCTGCCAGGCCTTATGACCTGTTTCTCTGCTTTCACCTCTGCCTCTTTCTATGAGACAGGTTGTTCTGTCCCATTGGCGCTAGTCCAAACTTCTGCCCAGGTCCGATGGGAGCTATCGCTCAGATTTGCATTGACAACCCATGGTGTCCCTCAGACTGGCGGGGGTTTCTTGAACTGTTGGTTGCAGGAGGGATGAGGTAAGCACAGGATCAGAACTGGAGCATGGAGGGGGTGATATCCCTGACCCGCCGAGCTGGCTGCACGTTCCAGGTGGGGACGCGCCCTGGCCTGTCTTGGTTCATTATCCCTGGGCGTCTCTCACCTGCTTTGGCTCCCTCCCTGGGCTACTTTCAGAGTTCTTCCAGTCCCCCAAAATGAACCCAGCACCACACTTGGAATCGTGATGTCCTCTAGCCCAATGTGTCTCATTTGCTGGGAGCTGCATTTCAGTGTTGCCTCCTCTTGGCCATCTTGGCACCACCCCCCCCTCCAAAGTATTTTTTAACATATTATATTTTTGAAGCTTTACAAAACCTTTAGAATATCCCCAACTTATCAGGTGATGGAGCCAGGGCTAAGAGGGCTGACCCTACTTTTCCACAGTCCCTCCACTCTTAGGTGTCACAGGTGGGACACAACCACTAGTCTGTTGGATACTACCAACCATATCCTTAGTCATTAGTCTCTTACTTCCCCTTATCATATGTGTTATGATAGAGTGGGCGGGTGCTAAATATAAGAAGAGCATACAGTAATGACACTCAGCTGAAGGAGGGTCAGATACCACTGAGGTTTTCACATAAAAAATAAACCCTGGTTTGATATTGAACCAAGTGTGGAAAACAGACAAAATGTCAGAAGCTCCAGAAAGCCCAGAGGCATAGAAGAACATGAGAATACACACTACCAGTCCTCACTTGCAGGTGTTTTCAAGGTTGAGGAACCTCACAAGACAAAGCTGGAGGGGACAGCAATGGCTACATCTGTGCTATAGTTTGGATATTTGTCCCCTCCAAACATCACATTGAAATGTGATCCCCCATGTTGGGGATGGGGCCTAGTAGGAGGTGTTTGGGTCATGGGAGCAGATTCCTTAGGAATGGCTTGGTGTCATTCCCATGGCAGTGAGTTCTTACTCTATTAATTCTGGTGAGAGTATTGATGATGAAAAAGTGTCTAGCATCTCTCCACTCTCTTTCTTGCTTCTTATCTTTCCATGTGATCTCTGCATATGCTGGCTCCTCTTTACCTTCCAAGCATGAGGGGAAGCAGTTTGAGGCCCTCACCAGAAGCGGACACTGGTGCCAGGCTTCTTGTATAGCCTGTAGAACCATGAGCCAAATAAATCTCTTTCCTTTGTCAATTACCCAGCCTCAGGAATTCCTTCAAAGCAACACACAACAAACTGACAATCAGGAAGGGTCTGGTATACCAAGCAATGGAGAATTGAAAATGTCCTGGGAGCCCCAGGCAGACCCTGGCAGATTATATGTAAGAGGATAAAATGATCTGGTTTACATTTTCCAGGGAAATTTCTGAAGCAATTTGGGAGATGGAGTAGAGGTGATGAAAGTGGAGAAGGAGGCATTGGCAGTGTCTCACAACAACGAGAGTGTTTATAAGAAGTAGTGGTATTCATAAAATTGTGATGCTATATTCAAAAGTAACACGATGGGGAAAATTTGACAGAGTTAGGGTGGGAGTGAGAGAAGCTGAATTGTTGGTCTGGTTTCTGATTTTGTCTCCTGTAGTATTTTTCTTTTATCAGTCTCAGACCCTACACATCAAAGCCCCCCCCCCACCCCTCCGCTTATTGCTGCTCTACATGCTAGGCTCAGTAAGAGTTTATCTGCCAGCAGCATGTCCTTTGCTGAGTCTCCTGGAAGTCCAACCCATAGGAAAACCACTGGCCTTCAACTCCTTGTGGATTGGATCATGATGGGACTGGTAATTGGTAGGATGGAGAATCCTAATAATTTAGTTCAGAGGAGAGGAGGTGCTGGTTCAGAGAGGCAGAGTGCACCAGTGGTGAGATTCTCAGACTTTTGGGATATTATTAGATTGGTGCACAAGTAATTGCAGTTTTCACTATTACTTTTAAATGACAAAAGCCACAATTACTTCTGCATCAACCTAATAATAAACATTGAGATGGAAGTCAGCAGTGATCTGTAATTTTGATGAATAAAGCATTCAAAATGGGAAAAGAAACCACTCCATCATGTATGAGTTCCCTCATATCATAAAATAAAAGGTACTTGAGTAATATTCCAAAAGAAAAAATAATCTCAGAATAAAGGGCACTACTTCACAATAAATGCATTTTACTATAAACTACATAGCTGCTACTTTTCTCATTTACATTTTGGAAAATAATTTTGCAGATTGTTAGGACAGAAAGTAAAGTGTCAGAACACCTGGTTCCTGGCAAGCTCAGCTACACTCACTTGGTTAACATGACTCATCCTTTAGGACACAGCCTAAAAGCTATTCCAACCCCCTATGTCTTAGTCAGGCAGCCATTCTCTCTGTTCCCTCAGCACCTTGGACTTCTCCGTAGCAGCAATTAGCCAGCTAGCTATTTATCTTGCTGCAGGAAATTCCAAACAGGCAGAATCACAGGTGTCTTGTGCAATGTTCAATGTTGTATTTCTAGCACCTAGGACTGTGCCTGGCATATAGAAGGCAGACACACACACTCATGAGAAACTACAGAATGAATAGTCACTTCCCTAAGATCTTCTCTTGGGGTACCACAATCGCTGTTTTGACAGCCTCCGAAAATCGGAGTTCATTTATTTTATTTTATTTCTTTTAATGTCTTTTTTAAAATTTATTTTTTATTTTTTGTAGAGACGGGGTTTCACCACGTTGGCCAGGATGGTCTCAATCTCTTGACCTTGTGATCCGCCCACCTCGGCCTCCCAAAGTGCTGGGATTACAGGCGTGAGCCACTGTGCCCGGCCTGAGTTCATTTATTTTCAAATCAGCTATTAAGGCATGAGGAATCTCTTGCTCAGTAAGGAGGTGTAACAATGGAAGCCATATTGTGTTCAAAAGCAACACAACAGTAATGCAATTATCTGATTCAGATGATCATTTTCGCAACAACTGTACAGTTCAAGGGCCCATAGCTGTCTTCCCACCACCTCACTTGCTTCTTGGAACACCAAAACCACATTTGATAAATAGCACAACTGACCACACTGAGCACAACTCACTGACAGCCCTGTGACTTCTCTTATGCTCAACACACAAGGAAACAAAGACAATCACATCTATTTCATAAGCTGTATCAGGCACAATGTTTAGGTACAAGGGTTATTTCAGAAGACAGCATAGTTTGGACCTAGACGTTAGCCATGTAGGCATATAACTGATGTGAACACTAACTGAAATATATTAACTTTAGAAAGGATAAATCGAGAATTACATTATCACTAATATGTGTTAAAATGACAATATCTAAATTTTAATCTAGACCATAGCCCCATAAAAATCACTTAACTTAGGCAAAAAAACAAATTTATTTAAAATTAAAGCAATACTAGCATTACAGTAGATGTAGGTAGGTCTCTCTGGATGAGTTAATAAGACTAATAACTTCTCCAAATTTGGGTCTCCCTTGGGGTTAAACAGAGACAACTCTTAGAGAGGCATGTGATGATCAAGGACTTCAAGTATAGATAGAGAAGTGATGCTGGGAAGCCTGACGTTATATGTCAGCCTGTCAGAAGTAGAATTAAATTCAAATTGATTTTTGGAAAGAGGATGCCACATTGGAGCCTGAGGGAAAATAAAATAGCAGATATGTAGGCTGTCCCAGTATGGGGTACCATCATCGCAAGGCCACTGGGGGATTTGAGAAATATGAGTAGGATTTCTTTTTCAACTTGTTATAGGTCATACTTGTTCCTTTATCACCACACTGAACACTGTACTCAAATAGATATAGGGACTGGTCAATCCTTTGAAGGCAAGGACTGTCTCTTACATCCCTTGGTGTCTCCAGTGCCAGTACATGGCTTTATTTGCACCTTTTAAATATTAAACCCTTCCTTTGTATTGTAGTTCTAGTTCCCACAATCCTGGAACCAGGATTCCCATGTCTGACTGGAGAATATCAGTGCATGAACAAACCTCAAATCCTCCCATTTTACAGATGAAGAATTTGAAATGAGAGAAGAAAAGTGTCTTACATCATGCTGGCCACCAAGTTCCTGGAAGAATCTAGTCACTTCCTTCCTCATGCTTGGCCAAACCACTGGCAAACTGTGTTTTTCTACCATGGATCCTCATGGGAAAGAAACCTCCTCTGCGTCTCTATTACTTCATGATTTTGTGGAGTTATAATCACCATGGCCCTCTGTGGGCTGGAAAAATCATTCAGTAGTTAGAAGTCAAGCTCAAAGCTAAGGGCTGCAGTTGGTTGGCTGAATTCATACAAGTCTGGAATCACACACATCAGAAGCATGATGTAGAGACACTGCTCCTCCACCCTCTACCCTTCACTACCAGACCACTAAAACAATCTAGAGCATGGAAAACAAAAAGAAGGAGAAGCAAAGGAGAAAGGAAGAAGACAGGAAATGCTCTTCTGAAAAATGGAGAAACATGAGCATATTCTAGTTATGCAAACAAATCCGTGAACAAAATGCACTGCTGTTCACACACTAGTTTTGTGTTTTCAGCAAGTGAGAATGGAGGTGTGGAGGTTTCCTCTCAGGAGGTGGAACACTGCCCAGCAGTGAGTTTGGAGGAACAAGCTGAGCTGCAACTTAGGAAAATGTATTTCAATAAAACAAAATGTACTGCTGTCTGTCAGTTCAACCCTCTCTCGCACGCCCGCCAGCTTTGTTTCCTAACCTGGAAGGGCATCTGACCAAGTGCGGAGGCTGTCATGAGCGGTCAGTGTCATCAGTGGATGCAGAAAGGAAAATGAGAGTGCTGAGTATGTCAAACCCAGGGTGGAAAAAAACCAACTGCCTCCTGCTGAGGCCCTTGAAAGGTCACCCAGTACTGCCATCCATCCAGGCAGCTGGAGATGGGACAGGGAACACATTTGGGAAAGGGATGAGAGAAGGCGTACCTCAGACCCTGGCATGTTCCTGTCTTCTCCCCGCAAAAGTGTCCCAACTCTCATCTGTAAACATTGAGACTGCAGAGTGTGCTAGGGTAAGAGTCCCAGGCCAAGAGAGCCTTGGTTTTTGTAGTCCTGAGCACACTATGAGTACCCTCCTGGCTTCCAGTTCCTTCCCTACTCACACTATTCAATGAGCCCCAACTTGCAATCAAAGACATGCCTTTGCTTTTTGCTGGAAATGCTTAAACTTAGTGTGGTATGCTGCTTATCTCTTGGGAAAATGAATATATTAGCATTCAGTTTGTAAGGGACTTTTGGAATTTAAAAAAAAGATTTAACAAACGAAACCTGTGGGTGATAAAATAAAAGGGCTTTTGATAGTACAGAGGGGTCGATTAGGTTATCTCTGTCTCTTACTCCCTCACTGAGATTGTAGTGAGGGGGCTCAGGATTGAAAGGGGCCTAAGAATTTGGGGATATGCACAATAAGAAGTCAGAAGATCTATCAGAGAAGGGAAGTCCCCAAACAAAAGCAGGAGTAACAACTGCTATTTTCAGAGCTCACTATGTGCCACGTGCTGTTCTAAAGGGTTAACTGTGTATTATTTCCTCCAATCCTCTAAACCAACCAGTGCAGTAGACTGCTACTTTCATCCCTGACTTTACAGAGGAGGCAACTGAGTCTTTGACAAAGGAAGAGACCTGTGCAAAGTTATGGAACTGTTAAATGACTTGACTGTAGTATGCTCTGTCTCCAAAACTTGTATTCTTATTTATTTGCTAAGCAGTACTAATCTTCCACTGTTCCTCATGGGTCACTGTTTTGAGCTCCTTATTTACTTCATCTTTAGGGGTCTTGAGCAGTTCTTCTTTTAATTCAGTTCACCCCTCCGTTCTGCTCTTAAGACCAAAGTGGTATGTATGCAAGCCTCACAGATGGAACTTGTGAGTAAAGGTGGACTTCGCTCAAAAGAAAAGCATGAAGAAAACCCAGACTGAATCAGAGAACACCGAACCATACGTGCAAGTATGCCTGCATCTGTATGTCTGTGCATCAACCCTCAAGCAGGCATGAGGGCTGGAGACGGTGGAAACATACAGAAACTTCACCAGTCTGGCACATTTCTCATTATGATCCATCCCAACATTGCCTGGAATGGTTTTGTACAGAAATATGTCTTTTAACACTGCCAGTCATTTGGGTCATTTTAAAAATGACCCAGTGTGCAAATTCAATAACTCAATGAGTTTGATAGAAGTTATATGGTCTTTATTTAAAAATACCAATTCTGTGGCTAGTCCTTTTAAAAACAAGTTAATATTTTGAGAATGAAAATAATCTTAGTAAAACAGCTCTTGATTTGTATATGGCAATTTCATCCAGGCCTTTTTTATTTTTATGAGCCTGTAGGAACAGTCTCTATAAGACAGTGCTGACAGGGAGGAGATGGTGTCCACATGTGCTCACAAGAAGGGAAGAGACTTTTCTCCAGCACCTACTATGCTCCAGACATTGTGCCATACCAGGTGTCTCACACAGATGACTCCATTTGAGTGCCATGATGTGTCACAGGATAGCTGCTATCACTCAGTTATTACAGATGAGAAACCAGTGACTCTTATTGAGCAATGTGCCAAGGTCAGTCAGCTAGTGCAGAGCAGAGCCAAGATTCAAACCCCGGTCAGTCTCTAGAATGCATAATTTTCCACTACACCAGACCTGACTCCTGTTATTGCTTTAATGAATATTAGTCACATTAAATAAACCCTGATATTCTGATTATAAAATTCCAAGCAATTTCTTTTACATGGTTACTGGAAAAGAATGAACAAAGTTACTGAAAAAAATAACAATGCCCCCTTTCATCTTCATGCTGGTTAACTCTTCCCAGAACTCTTTCTGGGATATTATTTTATGAGACCCTCATGGCAATTGTGTGATCCAGGCAGTCAGATATTGTTATTCCTTCTACATAGATGTGGAATTGGAGGCTCAGAGAGATTAAGAGACTTGCCCAAGATTGCACAGCTAAAAAACTGCCAAGCCCAGGTTAGAATCTATTTCAACTGAATTCTTTCATTCTAAATCAGCCAGAGTCTTCAATGTCTACAGTCTGAAGAAAAAACTGTGGCATCTCGCTGCATGAAGCCCCAACCAGACTCTATCTTTCTTGCATCTTCTCAACACCTTCCCGCTTTAATTTCTTTATCCCATTAACACTACATGTCTTGCCTTACCACCAGCTCCTTTTCATCATTACAAAGCCTGCCCATGCTAGAAGACTATCATGTCCCTTCTCCATCATTAAACCTTTCCCAATTTCTCCAAACCACAGTGATCCTGCCCTTTATCAGAGCTCATGGGAGTCTTATAAACTATGTGGTTTACAAGGAAATTAGTCATCTGCCTTCTTGCCTTCTCTTGAATGACTGTAACCAAATGTCATGAAACCACAGCATACAAGCACCTTGAAGACAGAGATTATATCTTGGACCCCTACAGGATTTATCGCAGTTCTCTGGATACTAAGGTGTTTTAATAGAATATGGATGATGGGTAAAAACATAAACATACTAAATATAACCTTTCCAGGTTTTAAGCTGGTGTCTAAAGTATCAAGGCAATATAGAGGGCAGTTGAGATACTTTGGGAGTAGGAAGTGAGACCCTGGGTCTCCGTCTCAGCTCAGCCCCACTCTCACTGTGTGGCTTGTGTCAGTGTCTGCCCCTCCTTGATGGCTTGGTGTCCCCATCTGCAGCAAGAGAGAAGTGGACCCATCTACAGTTCCATTCAGCTCTGAGAGACCCTCATTCAGATTGAAAAGAAAGAGGAAAGTAGGAAGTTTATGCTCCATGAGATCAAATCAGAAATTAAGTAGGAAACCCCACCCAGAGAGGACAGATCGTTCAGTGGGCCCTGATTAGAGAAGAAGAAGAGGCTGAGGGAGGCTACAGCTGCCAGCAGAGGGGTCGGGGCTGTCCCCAAGACTTATCACAGCCCGTCCGTGAGACTTCCAATAACTTCCAAAAACAACAGCAACAAAAACCTGGCCTCAGGAGATTGCCCTTGTTACATTAAAAATATATTAATAATAAAGAGAAGACAAAGGAAATATTTCCCAAATAATAATAAAGAGAAGACAAAGGAAATGTTTCCTTATGAGACAACAGCGTGTAGGGAAAGTGTCTTTTTTTTCCACCCATCCCATTTCACATGAGTGGATATTCAGGAACAAAGGTGAGTTCACTCGAGGGTACCAGAGCTTGCGGTTTGGAAGGGTCCAAACAGGAACCTGGTTGGTTTGCTGCAATATCCTCTCTCAGTGAGATAGCTACAGTCTAGTGTCAAATGCCCGCGATTTCCTGACACTGGTGCTATCTATTAATATCCAGGTTTTCCATTTCATTTGTAAAAGGGTGTGTGAAGTGCATTCTACCTGTGTATAGACATCTCTAATGGCTGCAGATGAAGTTCTGCCTCCCTGGCTGTTCTCCACCACTGTAGAGAATGGCCACGGTTCACTTGGAATATCTTTTTCTAACTGGCCGGTCTCATAGAAAGACGTTTACTGCTCACACAGACTGCTCGTCCCTGCTAGTACTATGGACCCTTCCTTTGCACCAGTGATTGCAGTGGGGTGTTTACTTCTCTGTCCTACCCACTAGGTGGTAAGCTCTAGGAGGGCAGTGACTGGGCTGGTACAGAGAGAGCATTCAAGAAACATTTATTGAGAGAAGAAAAGGACAGAAGGCAGGGAAAGTGGGAAGAAGGTAGGGAGGAAGGAAAAGAGGATTAAGTCTAACATTAAAGTTTTCCATGAGATGAACTAAACTTCTCTCTGCTCATGGTTTTGATCTCAGTCATAACGACTGACCCCTTACACTCCATGCTGTCTTCTGTACACCACTCTTCACCCTCTCCACTGCCTGGCTTATGCCCTACCCTCTGCATAGGCTGGCTGGCTCTCTGCTCTGGACATTCTTTGCTTGCTCATCCAGAACCACTCCCCACCCTGCTCTGCGTCCTTGGGAGGCTGGCTTCTATTGCATCAACAGGTTCCTTTGTTTTGTGACTTCCAGTTGGATTCACCAAATGGGAAACACTGGCAGCAGACTGGCAGGCAGAGAGAATGACAGCGTGGAATTTACTCTCCTGGTTCCCTTCTCCTTATCAGGTGGCTATAGGTTGGCTGTTTCCCTTGCTGAGGGCCACAGCTGATCCCAGGAATCCCTCTCCATACAGCCCTTCTCCCTGGACCCTATAACCACTTTTTCCTCTTGCCCCCACAGGCCAAGGGGAGAAATGGCTCTCCATGTTGCCAGCCTGTAGTATGGTGCGAGGCTTTGCTGGTTGTCCTCAGTCCTGCCTACAATATTGTAAACAGCTTCTTCTTGCAAATAGCCCCTCCTTCAACGCTCCTTAATTATTCTGTTTGAATGTGCCATCTGTTTCCTGCTAGGACCCTGACTGATGCAGTCTGCATCTTTACCTCTCAACAGGCCGCCTATTCTCAAATGCCGACTCAAATCATGCTTCCTCCAGCTGCTTTGCCTTGTTTCCCTAGTCAAATAAATCTCCGCTTTTTAGGTCTCCGGTCCTACTGTGTGTCTGTAAATTTAAAAATCAGAGTTTCTTATGTTTCTATATGACTTTCCCACTGAAGTGGAAGCCCCTCAATGGTGAGGAGCATGTCCAACCCATTGCAACACCCCCAGTGAAAAGCAGAAAGGCTGGTGGGATAGACATGCCCAATGAATGCCTGTTAAAGAGAAGAGAAACAGTCAGTATTTGGCTTTCTGTCATGATATGGAATAAGGTACTTTTGTGCAGTGCTCACCACCAAGGCCACAAGGCCACCCTCTCCACCAGCACTGTAATCCCAGCTATGGCCTCATTACGCATGATTATCAGTACTGACTTGCATGCCTCTGGTGATGGGAAGCTCACTCACCCATCTAACTGGAGATGATATCATCTATTACTCAGCTCAAAGCTGCCTCCTGCCTCCTGTAATTGCAACACTCAAGTCCCAGCCATGGCTTAGAAACCATATAGAATAATTCTGCGACTTTCCCACCAGATAGGCCTTCAGAGCTTGAAATGTATGTGTCATGACCATGTAACCATGACCCTCCCTCCCTCCTTTCCTCCCTTTTTTGTTTAAATTCACAAAGCAAAAATTTATCTGCAACCTTCCACAGGTTTCTGTCTGCACACAGGAGAGCTGATTCGGCCAGAACCCAGAAAGCCCCAGCCTCATCACGAGATGACACGTGGTCTGGTGGGCCTCACGCAGGGCACACAGCTTTCCCAGCCAGCAAACAAACAAGCCCTGGTCACAGCGGTCATAGCTGGCACATGGTCACTCACAGACACTCTGGGCACGCATTCCCGTGACTTAGAAAAGAGAAGGCCTTTGGAACCTGACAGTGTTGTCTGCTGATTGTGAGGTATCTGGAACCTGGGGCCTCATGGCCCCTCCACAGCAGCATGGTGCTCTGCAAAAGCCAGCTACTCTTCATCCTGTCTCAATGGTACATAGTTTTTTCCCCCAAAACTTTAGTAGAGCCACTCTTCCTGTAACCTGTCTTTTAATTCTGCCTCTTATTGATCCTTAGATTAAAACATATTCTCAGCCGGGTGCAGTGGCTCAAGCCTGTAATCCCAGCACTTCGGGCGGATCACGAGGTCAAGAGATCGAGACCATCCTGGTCAACATGGTGAAACCCCGTCTCTACTAAAAATACAAAAGTTAGCTGGGCGTGGTGGCGTGCACCTATAGTCCCAGCTACTTGGAGGGCTGAGGCAGGATAACTACTTGAACCCGGGAGGTGGAGGTTGCAGTGAGCCGAGATTGTGCCACTGCATTCCAGCCTGGT
Source organism: Cebus imitator (assembly GCF_001604975.1). Taxonomy (NCBI): domain Eukaryota; kingdom Metazoa; phylum Chordata; class Mammalia; order Primates; family Cebidae; genus Cebus; species Cebus imitator. The sequence goes on along the minus strand of NW_016107635.1, from coordinate 814,377 downwards.
GCCTGGTGACAGAGTGAGACTCTGTCTCAAAAAAAAAAAAAAACAAAACAAAAAAAACAAACATATCCTCCTTCCATGGGAGCTTTGGACCTAGTAGTCTTAGGTTTGAATCCAAGCTATTGATTTATTAGCAGAGTGATCTTACGTAAGTCCCTTCATCTTTTTGAATCTTAAATTTTCACAGCAAAACAGTGTGCCCAGCTTCCGGGCACTTGGTAGGTGCTGCATAAACGTTCGTTGCATGAATGAATGAATGAGCAAATAAATGGATGTACAAATGGATGGATGACTTCCAATTATGCCCATTCTACCCACATCCACTCTGAGCAGGCACAGAGGTACCTCTTGGGAGTCCTGTTTAGTGGCGCACACTGAGCACAGACTTGCGCTTGTGATTTAGACTAATGATTTTTTTGACCCATGAACTTAGCTAAGTCACTTCACTCTGAGTTTCCTCTATTTCCCGTCAGTCAAATGTGAATGTTAACCTCTGTGCTGACTCCTTTGCCAAGTTCTGGAAAGGCCCAAGGAGAGCAGAGATGACAATGCACTATGACCTGGAAGAGACCGGTCACACATCAAGGCTTCTCACATGGGCTGCTCATGTCTTGGAGCCAAGGTGAGAGTCCAGGGGCCCTCCTGGTGCCAGGAAGCTGAGCTGAGGTGCTTTCTGACTTTCTGCCAGTCAGGGCATGCTTCTGCCAGCATCCTCATTCCTTTGCACATAGGTATTTTGTTCATACACGGGAGGCCCTTGCTCTTTTGAGAGAGACATAAAGAGAAGAGTCAGCAGAAAACCTGCAGAGGTCGGCAAATGTGCTCGAGCCATCAGCAAGTCCAGGGTCCTGTGTGTTGGACAGAATGAAAAGTTCAGTGTGAATCTGGGGAAAACAAGAAAGTGGATATTAATGGTCTCTGGCTTGAATCTAGTTCCTCTAGGTCCCACATTTAATAGAGGTCACCACTGAGTTCACCTTTGGGTTCTACTTTGGGATTATTGGTTATGGTAGATAGCAATGGTAGAGGCTAAGTGAAGCATTAGACTAAGGACCCGTTTTCTGTCCTCTTTTTAACAGTAGATGTGAGAAGTTTTCTCTGCCTGGAGTGGCCTCCTTTCTTCCTCCACCCAATCTCTGATGCCAAAATTACACCTATTCTTTTTTCAAGTAAATTTTATTGTATATCTTTAAGGCAGTCATGATGTTGTGGGATGCATATAGATAGCAAATAGTTTACTGTAGTGAAACAGATGAACATATCCATCATCTTAAGTCACCCATTTTCTTTTGTTATTTTGTGCCAAAAGTAGTTAAAATCAGGTTAGTTAGCATGAATCCCAAGTACAGTTCAACTTTATTTCCTATAGTCCTCATGCTAAACATTAGCCCTCTAGACTTGTTCCATTATGTCGATTGTATTGTTCTTGTTGTTCATTAGATCTCTAGATTTGTTCTACCATCCTGCAAATTAGGGCTATTCCTGAAGACCTTGCTCAAATGTCACCTCTCTCAAGAGGGCTTCCCTGATATAGCCAAGCTGCAAGTCAACTTTTTCTCTTTAATCACCTAAGGCACTCCCTAAACACAGCACACTACCTTTCATTAGACAATAATGACAAACATACTATTGAGAATTAATGATGTGATATAAGAGAGTGTCTTCTCTCTATCAATCCTCAGAGCAACTTGACATAATAGGTGCCATTATTTTCCCCATTTTACAAATGAAGAAATAGCTTCTAAGAAGTTGCAAAATGAGGAAGTCACAGAGAGCTGAGACCGTGGGGCCAGATTGTGTATCCCTGTGTGGCCCCAGATCTTTGGGCCCATACACCAGAACGTTCTCTGATGATTAAAGGGTTTCATATTGTTTTGTCAGTATGGTAGCCACCAGCCCCATGTGGCTAGAGTACTTGAAATGTAGCTAATGCAGCTCTGGAACTGGATTTTGAGTTTTATTTAACTTTGACTGACTGAAATTTAAGTAGGCACATGTTGCTAGGAACTACCATATTGGACTGTGTGACTGTCACCCACTCTATGTCATACAACAGCTATTTGTACTCAGCTCATATCACCCAATTTAAACTCAGAACTCTTTGAGAAGACAAAACTCTCAGGCTTCCTTCATAGCTCCTGGTAGACACTCAATGAATATTTTTGTAATAAACTGTGTTTGCCTATGGTCTCCACAATGACCTGAGTAAAAGACTTGCCTCAATCATGAAGCTGCTGGGTTAACCAGAAAATCCGTGTATCACCCACAGACCTCAGATGCCTTATCTTTAACATGGAGGACAGCAAGTTCAGCTTTCAATTGGGCATCTTTAGCCCAGTAAGGCCTTACCTGTGTGGAGAGTCGGGGTCAAAGCAAGTCTGAGTGACATCGGTGATTTCGGGATCACAGCACTCTCCGCCATCAAAGTTGAACCGTTCATAGTTGCAGTCCATGTCACACACCCCGTTCTGCTGCTTCTTCAGGAAGGCGGGGTGGCGCAGGCGGCGGCAATCCCCGCCATCGTGGCCGGTCAGCGTGTGGTTGCACTCGGGGTCACAGTTCTCATCCCCGATCTTGCTGACATCACAGTTGGCCAGGATGAGGCGGTGGCGCAGGGAGGAGTTGCTCACCTCCAGCACCTCCAGCTCCCAGGAGATGTTGTAGTGCCTGAAGGTCTCGACCAGCTGCTGGTGCTGGAAGTCCACCTGCTCGCGGGTCACCATCGGGTTCTCATGATCGTCATCGTAGAGGTTGACCACGCGGTAGCGCACCACCTTGGGCTGGCGGAAACTCGGGAGCTGATTGTAGCTGGTGATGACCTCTGTGTTGTCACACAATGTCTGTCCACACAGAGGAGGCTCCAAACTTATGTCCAGCAGAAAGCCGTGGGCATTGCTGAATTCCACTTTGGGGCGGCTGCTCTCCTTCATGGGGGACCAGGAATGCTTCAGATTGTCCCAGTTCTCCTGGAGGAGGAGCTGAGGTAGAGCAGTGTGGGTGCCATGGGTCTCCATGTCAGACAGTATCTCCCGCTGAGTTCTGGCCACCTTCCACAGACTGAAGTGCTCAATGTAGCCCCTGTAGTTGTGATTCAGGGCATTGCCCCCCAGCATAAGCACTTTGCACTTCTGAGTCAGTGGGCTGAATATGCCACCCACTTGCTCCCCAGAGGTGGCCACCTGGGCACCGTTCACATAGAGCTTCATGAACTGCCCATCGTAGGTGGCAGCTAGGTATACCCACTGGCCTGGGAGGTAGCTGCGGTGGGCATTGATGGTGGTCACTTGCCGGGCCCGGTCTGTCTTCAAGGAGAAAAAGTAGCGTGGGTCTGTGTTGTCTTGGTCACTGACGGTGTGAATGCCCACGACCCATCCTCGGTCACGTGAGGTATAAGAACATTTGTCATACAGCCCTATGTGGCCCCAAAAAAGAAAGATGAATAAATAAAGGATGGAAAAGGAGTGGGGGAGGGGTTAAGTTATTTTTCTCTGATAACATTTGTATCAGATTATCCTAGACTCATCATTTTCCAACTGCTCTGTGGGATCCTAGCAGTTATTAACGGTGCCTCTGGGACCACCTCAAGGGCAAGGCAAGGGCTGGGGGATCCGAGAGGATGAGTAAGTTGGGTCTGGGGCATTCTCATCACAACTGTGACCAGTGAAGTTTAACTTTTATTGGCTTTGAATATGGAGCATAGAAGAAAGACTTTTGTCTGAAGAAAGGGTACTTCACCTAATGAAAATGCAACAGCAATAATAATAAAAATCTAAAAATCATCAGTTTTGCAAAGCTGTTAGAAGGGGAAGAGAACTTTGTAATTAAGAGTATATTTTAGGCTGGGAGTGGTGGCTCATGCCTGTAATCCCAGCACTTCGAGAGGCCAAGGTGGGTGGATCACCTGAGGTCAGGAGTTCAAGACCAGCCTGGCCAACATGGTGAAATCTTGTCTCTACTAAAAATACCAAAAGTAGCCAGGCATAGTGGCTGGTGCCTGTAATCCCAGCTACTTGGGAGGCTGAGGTTGGAGAATTGCTTGAGCCCAGGAGGAGGAGGTTGTAGTGAGCAGAGATCACGCCATTGCATTCCAGCCTGGGCAACAAGAGCGGAACTCTGTCTCAAAAAAAAAGAAAAGAAGGTATTTTAAGTGTAAGATAATACACAATGTGAAAGGAGAAACAGAGGGAGATGATAATGAACAGAAGATGCTCATTTAGAAGAGAGGTCCCTACCATAGTTACTAGAACTTTGAGTGTTCATCTGCCATTAGCAGTCATTAAATGATCAGTGGCATAAAACTGTCAGGCAAGTTAGGGTATAAAAATGAGGGACAGAACTGAAACCTGGAACTTTATTCTCTAACAGGAATCTTGCCATTTATCCCCAAAGAAAGAAAATATACTTCAGAGCTAAACTAAAAAGGTTTTCAAAGATCATCATCTCCAAACCTTTCATTTGACAGGTAAGAGAGCTGATACCCAGAGAATGGAAGGCATTTGTCAAGTCACAGAGTCATTGACAGTTCTCCTGTGTCCTGATTCAGCTAGATTTTTACTGAGGTCTATATATAGAAGCATCACACATATATATATGTGGAGTGCCTTCTCAACAGAAAAACATGTTGGGTATGCCTACATAATAGTTAATAATAATGAACAAAATCTCCCAAGCCTCTATGGCAGGCTAGACGTTGTGCTAAGGTCTGTATATGCATTAACTTAATCCATGTAATATCCCTAAGGTAGTGACATTAAATTTCTCATTTAACTGATGAGAATATGGAAGTTAAAGGAGATGGAGAGACAGGTTGAAGGTCAACTGCTTGGTAAGTGGATCTTAGATCCATCAGACCCTTGGATTCACTGTCCTGGGCACTAATTCTATAGCAACTCCCCCTGCCTCACCAAAGTCATCAGGCATCTGGACCACGCCACCTACCTAGGGCATGTCACAAATTTGAGTTCGAGAGCTGAGGAAGTGCCAAGGCAAGCATCTCTATAGTTACTCTGGGAACCCCAGGAAGCAGGTTAGCGGATTCTCTCTGGATCTAATTCTCTTTATGCTCACCAACTCCCATTTCCTAGCCCTTCTGGAATATAACCAGTGTCCTTGGCACAGACAAAGCTGTTGGATGGGGAAGAGGACTTTCTAATTAAGAGTGTATTTTAAATGTCAGATGATGTATGAGGCCAGGTGGGAGAAGAAAGAGAGGCAGAGGAGAGTGAATAAAAGATGCTCATTTAGAAGGACAGTGTCTACTCTCAGCTGGAGAATTGTTGCGGTCACCATAACTCTGGGAGTGCACCTGCCATTAGTGCTCATCAAATGAGTATGGAGAGCTTCCAGCAAAATCAATAGAGGAGGCCCACACAGTCTTCACTCCTTTGTGGGCAATGGAAGCTTAGAATTGGTGTAAATCTCTTTGTTAGCAGCTGACATGACCAGCAGTCTTCGCCCAGCATCTATGCCAACTGACACCTCACCTCCCACTTCCTGCTCAACAGTTTTTCAGGAAATGGCCAGAGTCTCCTTACAAAGTCATCCTGCTCTTACCGTCAGGCAATCTTGGTGAAGCACCAAGTGTCTCCTCTGGGTCCTGATTCTCTATCTGGTAAAGGAGGGGGTTAACTGAAGGTTCATGTCACATACTAGGTCCAAGTTTAATTTACTTTATTCTAGATTTCCCAGTGACTAACACACAAGGTACCTCTTTCTAGAAGTTCTTCCTAACTGCCCTGTGAATAGTGATTATTCTCTTCTTTAAACTCTTTTTACTTTCAGAAAACTCGACAAGTGCTCTTTGGTTTTGGAGTTGCCTGTGTTCTCACCATTATCCCCTCTCTGCTAAACTATATTCTTCTTGAGAGCAATGGTTGTGTTTGTGTCATCCCAGCAACCTGTCCAGCTCCTTGCTACAGCGGGCATGGGATTGATTCTAAATACAGCAGGAGATGAGAAAAGATAGGCATTTTAAGGACAAACAGAATCAAAGGCATTAATTTATGTCTCTATAACTAAAGTACAGGCAGAATCAGAGGATAAAATGTATTCTTGGTAAAGTAGAAAGATCAGGATCTTTGGACTCAGGGTGATTTACTTTGAATCTTGACAACAGCAATTACTAGTTGTACATCTGGGGCAAAATCACTTCACCTCTAAGCTTTAACTCCTTCATCTGTATCTCTCTTTAAATATGTTATCGTACTTAAGACATAGTGAATATGACATCTTCTGCATACAATGGCTGTCCAAATGAGCTGTTAAGATGCTGGAGGGTTCAGGAGCAACGTATAGGATGAAAAGGAGGGAGGAAATGATGGGAAACAAAATACAAAGGCCAGAAAGACACTGCCCTGAAGACATCCTGCCTGATATATCAAGAAGGAAGGCTCAAAAAAGCCCAGGCCCTTCTCAAACCCACAAGCAAACCATTCTTAGAAATCATAGATCCCATCAGCTTAGATGATATCAGGAGACTACATATTAAAAGCTGCCTCCCCACTGACTCCTTCAGAAGCCTAAGATTGAATTCCAGATTTGAAGTGAGTTGCCCCAGATCTATCTGTTGCCCATTATGGGAACCAGTGAGAGCAGAGCTTCCTGGAGCCACGACATTCATGCCCTTCACCACCTCTTAGCTCATCTTCTCTCTCTCTCTCTCACAGCTAACCCTATTCCTCATGAAAAGAAAATGAAGGGTCTTCTAATGACAAAATTAAAATCTGAAGCAAGATCCTTTTTCCCTCTCTCTTTTTCTCTCTCTCTGCAGGTTTTTATTTTGCCAGGGGCTCCCAGTCCCTGGTTTTCCTGTTGCCTTTGGAAGGCAGCTAGTCTGGTTAGCAAGGTAAAATGTTTACTCATCTGTAGGGTGCTCTCAGTTCAGAACCTTGATGGGGCTTGGGACCCGGGCTCAGGTCACCTCTGTTTGCAGTTGAGAGAAGGGGTAAGAAGTGAGAAAAGGCAGATTCTACAGAAGAGCTAAGAAATAAGGGGTGGCTTAGCCATGGGAGGCAGAGAGGAAAGGCAAAGAGAGGGTTTTCAGTGGAACCAAAAGGAAACACATTAAGGGAAATGAGAACCTTGAAGCAATTGCTTCAGAAATTCAGAGGGAAATATTCACCTGGAGTGTAAGTAGTGAAAGAAAATCACTGAGCTTCAGAAAGGTTGGGGGAGTATGGTGGTGATGGGGTTTCATTTCTGTATGAAAATAACTGAATCAACAGTAGCCTTATTTTAGGGTCTGAAAGGGAAGCATCCCTGTACCACCAGCTCAGAACAAGAAATTTGGCACCAGAGATTCAGGTTTGACTTCCCAGGTAACCGTGCCTGGGACAAGTCATACCACCTCCTTCATGTTGCTGACCCTCATTTCCCTTCTCTGTAAAAGGAGGGGTCTGCCTAATAATGGTCCCTTTCTAGAATTTAAGAGCTCTTTTGTTCACTGTTAGAATGGTTCCCTATAAGTAAAAGGTGCTCGAAAATATGTGTTGATTTGAATTAGATGCCCTACGTCATTCCCGATTCTTTCAGGCTTAGATTCTGTCTCTTCTGAGGATCTCTATACAGGACACAGAATGCTGTTCTCTGGAGCACACAAAAGAATCCCCACATCTCCACACTGCCCTTCCCCACAGTACTCCGTAAAGATAGAGGCATAGTACAAAAAAAAAAATTGGTGCAAGTTTATCTGAAGTCAGCACCATCTGTGTGGGACTAGAGGATGATCCCAAGGGATACAGTCCCATGTGGCAAGATGGAAGGCCACACGCAATTCTGCACACGATCTACCTATAATTAGCATAAGTCTGTCTCAATGCTATAAGCACATAGAACTAGACAATGAAGGCATGCAAGAGCCCCTTTATAGAAGTGTGTCTGGGCACACTGCACAGAGGGAGAGGTTGAGGGCCAGCAGGAAAGGAGCCTGCCCTTGTCCTCCCATTAAGGCACCATCCCTGGAACCCTGGCCAGCTGACCTTTCTAATGCACCCCATCTTTCTGCAGCTAGGCTTGATGTGAGAAGGGTTCCATGCCCCACCCCCCAACTCCAGTAGCTTGATGTCTATTTCTTTTCATTGCCTCTTTTTCTTCTCATCTATCCATTCAATCTCATCCAGAAAGAAGAACATCCACAAGGGAGAAAAGCTCAAAGGCATGGAGGGAGTCTCTCAGAACCATGGCGATGGCTGTACAGAATCCTCTGGGCATTAGGGGTATTCTCTAAAGATCATTGCCTTAGATGTTACTCCAAGGCAAATCTGTCTGATGACCTCATGCCACCCAGGGATCAACAAATATTCCTCTTTAGGAGTATTCATCATACTCCTGCCTGTCCTAAAACTACCTCATCACTGAGTAATTATTCATTCAATATCTGTGCTATGTGGCTGTGTGCTTCATTTATAAATGCCCAACATCCAGCCTGAAGCCTGGTATGTTGTAGGTGCTCTGTAGAGTTTGTTTTTGAAAGTTAAAAATAAAGAAAGAGAGGCCAGGCATGATGGCTCATGTTTATAATCCCAGCACTTTGGGAGGCCGAGGTGGGTGGATCACAAGGTCAGGAGTTTGAGACCAGCCTGGCCAAGATAGTGAAACCTTGTTTCTACTAAAAATACAAAAGTTAGCCAGGAGTGGTGGTGGGAGCCTATAATTCCAGCTACTCAGGTGGCTGAGGCAGGAGAATCACTTGAACTCAGGGGGCAGAGGTTGCAGTGAGCCGAGATCACACCACTGCACTCCAGCCTAGGCAACAGAGTGAGACTCCATCTCAAAAAAAAGAAAGAAAAAAAAGAAAGAAAGAAAGGGAGCAGGGTGATACTTCCTTATTTCCGCCTTCTCCATAAGAGTATGTCACCCTTTATTGAGAACTAACATTTACTCAACATTAATTACCTTGTTTAATCTTCACAACAAATCTATCAGTATTGTTCACTCTTCAGAGTAAACTGAGGCTCAGGATAGGGAAATGGTTGCCCAAAGCAACGCAGCTCAGAATCCAGGTCTATAGAATTCCCACACCCAGACTCTTAGTCATGGTCACTACATTAAGTGCCAAAGGCCAAATATTTTGTTGTAGGCTGTTTAAAGGTATGGCCCCCTCTGGAAATATTTCTGTAAGTTCTACAGCATCAACACAAGCAAGGTGAATAGAACTGAAAAGCTGGTGTCTTTATCATTCTTCTGTCTGGGCCTAAAAATAGTTAACTAAGAATCAATGGTTTTTTACTACCAAAGAGTAATCTGTTCCACTGGGCTCATCCTACTTTGCTAGAACCCAAAGTTTGCCCTGGCCTGGTTGTCCAGGTGCCTTCTTGAGCTCGCCCGTCAGCATCTGGACTTCCGTGACCAGCCTACTTGTCTGATGGCTTCTGACCCAGGTTTCCTCTAACTTCCAACGTCTACACTAATTTTTCTTTCCAAGCTTGCTGCCACACTCTTGGCTGCCTCCCATTTTCCTTTTCCTTGTGATGGACTAGATTGTGTTCCACCAAATTTCACAGGTTAAAGATGTCATCCCCAGTATCTTGGAATTTAACTGTATTTGGAGATAGAATCTTTAAAAAGATAATTAAATCAAAGTGGGGTGATAAGGGAGATCTTAATCCAATTTGACTGGTGTCCTTATAAGAGGAGGAAATTAGGACACAAGTCCTACAGAGAAAGATACAAGGAAAAGATGGCCATCTACAAACCAAAGAGAGAGAGAGAGAGAGAGAGCAAAGTCTCAGAAGAAACAAACCCCCCTGACACTTTGATCTTGGACTTTTGATCTCCAGAATTTTAAGAAAGTAAATTTCTGTTGTTTAATCCAGCCAGGCTGGAATCCTTTGTTATGACTGCCCTAACAAACCATCATTCAACAAGTTTTCTAAGCTCTCCCACTGAAATTTTTCTCAAATCTCTTCTATCTCCTAATGCCTATTCCCAGTTCAGAATATGTCTCTTGTTACAATGCAATATCTCAATTTACTCAGTTGCTGTTTTGAGTAGAGCAGGTGTATTAGAAAGGTAGCAAAATTGGTGGTGTGGTCACCACAAACAGGAAACATTCGTCACTGGGAAGGGGGGCTTCTGGATTTTGGAATCACCTGCTGTGTGTTGGGCATGTGGGCAGCAACTTCCCAGTCAAGGTGTCTCCTAGAATCCTCACAGCAACCTGCTACAATAGGTACTATTTACAGATCAGAAAACTGGTGAGTCAGAGAAGTGAAGGCCCCTGACTAAGGTCCCACAGCACTAAAGGGTAGGAAGGACTAGAATTTGAGTCTCCTGATTGCAAATTAGAAAGCTTCTCCACAGCTGAGGGGGCTCCAGCTATGCTTTCTTCCTGTTGTCTTGCCTAGAATGCTTTCCTGTGAAGCTTTAAGTCAACATAAAATTATCTCTGATAACATTTGACTTTCTGTCATCACTGCCTAGGGGGGATAATTAGCAAACGATGACAATTTATATGCAGTTTGTCTTCTCTCATTGGGAGAGTAGATATAGAAGGAGAAAAAACTCTACCAGGACATTTCTGCTGTGAAAAAGTAGTCTTTTAAAATAAGTAATGATAATAATAACAAACACTTTCTGAAAGCCTCTGTAGTAATCTGTTTACTAAGCACAATCTAAGTGGGATTTATTAGTATTCCTGTGACAGATAAGGAAACTGAGATGTACAGAGGTTAATTGATTTTCCCTCCAAGGATCCCAGCAAGGGATTGGGAAAATCACGTTTCTGATTCTTATGTCTCTCACTCCAGAGCCAAAGCTCCACCCCAAGATGCTTTCCTTCAGTGGGAATGGCTCTCAATTCACCATGAAGGCTCTAATGTCTAAGTCTGCCATGCTGTGCTATTGTCCCTGGGTGAATAACTCCCCATTCTGACTTCGTCACTTCCTTTCCTTAGAAGATGGGAGTGTTAGACAGACCACATGGTCACAGTGGTCCCTTCCATCCACATTCTGTGACTCCAAGATCCCAGCGACTCCAGGTATCCCAGCCTGGGCTCCTCCTGTGGGAGATGTAAGGTCATTGCGGGGCAGGGTAAAAGGCAGTTCCAGGCCCTTCAATTAAAGGATGCCCACTAGCTGTGGGATATCTGCCAGGAGAATACAAGCAGAGGTGAGAGGATGAGGGGATGAAAGGGGGAATTTAGGTCAACAATCTGGTTTCTTTCATGAGGCTAAAAAAATTAAAAGCTAAAGGTTGGAGCTGGTCCCTTTTTTGTTTTGTTTTGTTTTGCTTTCCCTTCCATGATTTAATCGCTAGTATCAACGCCACAGAGGAATGCTTGAGAGAGCAATCCTATGGAAAGCTTTTAGCTGTCCAGAGGAGAGTGATTAAAACAGACAGATTTGGGTTAAGTATACCCATGGTCCCCGCACTTGGTTCAGTCGGGGGGAGACCCACCAAAATGACCTGGAGGACTCAGCACCATCAGGCATTCAGAGGAAGGCTGGGAAGGCACTGAGGAGGGTACTTGGGGGTACTGCTCCTCAGCATCCTCATCCCTCCAGGTCCACCCTGGGTTAAAAGATTTGCCTGAGGCTCAGTGGAAGGAGGAGGCTTAAAGGGAGACACACAGGACTGGAGGATTGTACCAAGGTATACTGGGTTCTGGACATCTCTGTGTCTTGTACAAGAGAAGCAGTAGTATTGAAAGTAACCACATGGAACAATTCTCAAGGTCAGGGTTAGCTCAGATGTTTTTCATGTGTTGCCCATGCAAGTGTAGGAGGAGGACCAGAATTCCCTTTGCAGGACAACATGGAGCCGTAGAATGGGCACCCTTGATGGCACCTGTGTCTGCTCTCCTGCCTGCATTCTTTTTCCTTGCCAGGAACTGTTATCTGAAAACCCCCTGACTACTACATAGGTCTGCTCACCGTTTTTTACTAGCTGTGTGACATCAGACAAGTTAATTCACCTCTCTGAACCTTAGTTTTCCCACATGAACTCGACGATGAAGAATCTTGTTCTGTATGCTTTGCAGATGTCTTTTGAGAGAGAAAAGAGATAAACGTATGCATATTTCCTTGTAAACTATGTAAGGCTATCCAGATGTGAGGTAAGCTTGAGAGTAGTATGCCTGAAGGCTCCTGGAACCCATAAGTTTTAATAATACACAGACTTATGTAATGCATTTGGGATGGCAACATTCTCTTGAGGGTTCAACGTGCACCTGTAATTCCCTCTGGCTCTTGTGTCTCCAGCCTTCCTTCTTTGCTCACGAGTAAGCAGTCTGCATGGACGTAGAAAGGTCAGGGGATTACAGGCCAGTAAATCTGAGTTCAAATGCTGGCTCTGCCATTTATTAGCTATGGATGAGAAAATCAGAGCACTTTTCCCAGTATTTGTCTTTGCTTGTGTATGTGTTCATGCACATATGTTTAAAGTTTAAAACAATATATCACATATTGCCTAGCATAATTGTGGTGCTTAGTAGGTGCTTAACAGACTCTAACTGAATGAATGAGCTACATGTAGTTATGTGGATACTATAGCATTCTATCCGCAAGTTCACAGGCTAACAGGAGAGAGGGACATTTATCTTTCCAAGCTGGGGGATGAGATACATTTTCAAATATCAACTCTGCTACCATGGAGCAGAGATTATAACAAGTCATAAACTTGGTCTGAGCTATTCTTCTCTTACTTGGTAAAATGAGCATCCTATTATACACCATAAAGGGTATGAAAAAACATATAGTTGGTGCTAAATCCATCATCATCAACATTATTGGGAAACTCTTCTAACCAGCCCATGGTCCAGAAGTTTCATCCCTCCTTGATACAGCCTGTGAAGCATCACCAGATTCATCCTCCTAAAATCCTACTTTTCACTACTACCCCAGACAGACAAACCTCTTTCTCTGATGCCCTCAGAATAAAGACCAACCTCAACTTTGCATTTCAGAAATTGGTCTCATCCTATCTCTGAATGTGTAAACAGACTCTGGTATGATTTCCTCACTTTGGCCCACACTGTTTCCTACAGGTGTAAATGTCTCCCTATTATTTCTGTCCTTTCTCTTTTCTGATCTTCAAGACCAATGACAGTATTATTTCTTCTAGCAGACCTTCAGTCTTTATGAGTCTCCATCATCAGTATATAAGTATTGATGAGTACCTGCTATCTAGCACAGATTTAGTCGGTCATTGACCCAGGCATCTTTCTGTACCTGCCACAGGACACTTGAGTTGTTTCTTCATAGTTGACACAGGTAGTTGTTGAGGGCGCAGCCTCTCTTTTCACCTAAGTCTTTTTGAAGGTCCTCATACTGTTTTTGGTTGTTTAGTTGTTGATCTAATTTTTTTTCACGGCAATGATCACTGTTGATAATATGACTCATTTCTGAGGTCACCCTCCAATGGTTCTCTCCCCCACTAGAATGTAAGCCTCATGAGGGCAGAGAGTACATGTCTGTCACTACCCTGTATCACTACGTAGAGCCTCTATCACCACCTTGTATCACTATACAGAGCCCTCCGTATAGTAGCCAGGACATAAGTCCTCAATAAATATTTGTGGAATGAATAAACAAATAAAATATTTATGTGCCCAAGGCTATGAGGAATCCTGCTTCAGGTGGATTTTTAGGTTTCAGACAATCTTTTCTTTTTCTTTTAAATTTGTATTACTGTTTAATTGACCAAAAAAAAAAAGTATCTTTATACTGTACCACATATGTATGCGTTATGGAATGGCTAAATTGAGTTAATTAAGTATGCATTACTTCACATGCTTATCAGAGTTTTTGTGGTGAAAACACTTAAAATCTATTCTCTTAGCAATTTTCAAGTGTGCGATATTAACTATAGTCATCATGTTGTAAAATAGATCTCTTGAACTGATTCCTACTGTCTAAGTAAAATTGTGTATCTAGTGTTCAAACACTCCTCTTAGTACTGGAGGGAGCCCTGATTTAGAGGCAGGAAGGGGAGTCCTTGTTATATCATATAAGCCCCTTCAACTTCCTGGCCTTTGATTTTTCCATCTATATAATGGAAGGTTGGCATCCGTGGTCATTAGGCTTGGATGTATAAATAGTGAAAGAAGTAGCAGGGAGTTAGGAAAACAAACTTAGCTGTGTGTTGGCGAGAGTAAGCTATGTGACTTTAGGCAAGTCACACTCTCTCTCTCAGGTGTCCATTTTCTCATTTGTGAAAGAAGGTGACTGTGGTAAAATAAATTCTAGCCGTCTTCTTAAAAATGCAGAGAAAAACATTTCTATGTGGAGTGTAGTAAGACACAAACTTGCGCTTTAATTTGCCACTATTCATCCTGGGCAAATTTCTTTTCACCCATGGTCACTTCATGACTTTCATGGGCTCCTTCTTCCATAAATAAATAAATAAATAAATAATATATATATATATATATATATATATATATATGTTTCATGATTGCATTGTTATGAACATAAATGTAATTGAGAGGCTGGATTCCTTATTATAGATGTATTATTATTATATTTTTTTTCTTCTCATTCTAAAAGAAATTAAACCACATTTGTAGCTTAACAAAAATACTGTAGACCTCAGGCGCTGTGCCGACTGTGTCTAAGGGATGAGTCGTCAGCCTTGTTTTCATCTTTGGACCTTGGTTCCTCATCTGTGGAAGAGCACTGGGAGGAGGAGGCACTGAGCACCTGTAGCCAATCTAAGGAGCCAAGAGAAAAAGATTCCCACATGGGCAAGTCAAATGACGTAAATTGCATACCTAATGCAGGCCTACAGCAAGTTATATACAAACACAGCCCAGACGGTGTGGGCTGAGCTCTGAAGACAAAGCTCCTCTCTCGGATGAGCCTGCCATCACCTCATCTTGGCCCACACAGCCTAGGATGAGCCTTTCCAGAGAGAGATGGCAAAGGGAGATAAGAAAGGGACAAGGCCAGACAGGTAGATCGCCACTTTGCATGGCTGGTGTCCTCCAGAATTACCCTTCTAGGCAGGGAGAGCAATGACAGCTGATGCTTACCAAGTGATGACTGCGTGCCAGGTATTGTGTGAACTTCTTTGCATAGATAACTTAGGTAACTCTCACAATAGTGCAAGCAGGGACATATTATTATTGTCACCATTTAACAGATGAGAAAACTGAGGCTCGGAGAGACCAAATAACTCACCTAAGCCTAAATAACCTGTTGGCAAGTGACAAAGATGGAGTTTAACCCCAGGCAATCAGACTCCAGAATTCACATTTAACTTCTATTTTTTCTGCTTAGCCAGGAGAAAGCTGACTACTCCAGGACAAGAGGCTGCTTTTAATGATACATAAAGACTAATAAAGCGAGTTCTGTAGTACTGGTACAAGCAAACAGAGCTCAGCAGAAGGGACGCTTGATTCTGAAAAGAAGATGCAGGGAAGTTTTCCTGGATGAGTCTCAAAAGAGCTGAGCCTTGCATGAGGTACAGGATTTGGGGAAGGAGAAGCTGGGCAAAGACTTTCTAGCACAAGGTGAAGCATGAGCAATGGCAAGAGCTGTGAAGTCCACCTAAAGGTAACTCTCGAGATGAGAAAGACATCCGCTTTTGATGGGATTGAGGGTGCACAGAGTCACAGAGGGAAGTGAAGTGGCAATGGCTGTCTGAGGCTAGATCACAAAGGGTTGTGAATGACATGCCAACAGATCTAAAGTTTCTTCCATAGAAAAGAATGAATCTTTGGTGTTTTTTGAGGCAGTCCGTGGGAGTGGGTGGGGATCATTAGCTGGGGATTATGGCGTTCCTTTTGATAGTCACAGAGCTAACAGAGCCAGAACTAAAGTCTCAGGACTCCTATCCAGTGCTCATGCAGCCACCTGGAGTTGTTCAGCTTTAAGACTTATTAATGAAGAGGGTGGAATGTGAACACAATTTCAAAGACAGAGGTCGATACACTACTACACTTCTATTGTTTTGACATCTGTTAGAAAATCATAAATTATAAATAACTCAATGCAAAAACCCTTTAAGCTCTAAATAAATAAATAGTATTTAGATGGTCTTTGGGACTTCGGAATTTTAATTTTGTTCCACTAGGTAGAGGATGATTAGCTCAGCCTTGATCCTTGTCTCTAGCTGACCTTGAGCAAGTATCATCTACCTTCTGCCCCTTGGTTTCCACATGTATTCAACTGAAGGAGGATGGAGAGCTGGTCTTCAGATCCCTTTATTTCCCTGAGAGTCAATCTCATAAACTCCTTGAAAGATATTTTACCTCCTTTGTCTTCATATCCTCAGTGATTACCTTGAGACCTGATACATGGTAGACTCTGTAAAATATTGTGGAATTCATGGTACAAAATAAGTTTTAAACTCAAGACTCCAGAGGGGTCACTTTAGAAGTGGTGAGCATTTTTAAAATACGAAAGCCATAAAAACAAGCAGATCAGTAACCCAGACAGGTTAGTATTTCCTCTTTGGCTGTAAAAGATGCTGAGGAACTGAAAGACGATGAAAAAAAAGATTGATGAGGAGGAGGCCAAGAACACTGTAAGGTCAAGAGGTAAAACAAATGTGAAAAAGCATAAAGAAAGAAATATGTATTTTAGGAGCATCAGGTAATTCAGTTTAATCAGAAGAATCCATGTACGTCAGTGGCTCTCAGCCAGTAGATTTTGCCCACAGGGAAAATTTGGCAATGTCCACAAACAATTTTGATCATCACAACTGGGGAGAAGGGTGCAGCTACTGCATCTAGTACATAGAGGCCAGGGATGCTGCCAAACTCCACTACAAGGAATCATGCAGTGCTGAAGATGAGAATCCCTGGTGGAAAGAACGAGGAAAAGTTGTGGTAGGAAACAATGTTAAGGGAGGAAGGTGAATGTGAGGCTACAGAATCCAGACCCAATCTAGAGAGGTTTATGGTGGAGGGGTTAGAATATGCACTCTGAAGAATGCTCCTACCACTGACTTGTATGGACCTTGGAAAATTCACTTAACATTCCTCATCTCTTATCTGAAAAACTGCGGTCATCACAGTGCCTACTTTAGAGGGTCATGGTGAGGATTAAAGAGTTAATGTATGCACAATTTTTAGAACCGTGCCTGACACATATTCTGCATTAAATATATTAGCTGTTATGTACAGGTCATAGGGAGCTACAGTAGACACAAGTTCAAGAGAGCAGCAATACAGGCTCCTCAGTGGCTGACAACCTGAGAAAAGGGCTTAGAGCTGCATGATTATCATGTGACTATTATAGCCACCCAATTAATAATCCTTCAATCAGCTTCTGCTTCAGATGACACTGCAGGCGGATGTGTTTGGGTTTTGTCTTGCTGTCTGCAAGCAACTCCCTGTCTGGGCTTTGTCTCCTAGATATCCACAATGCCCAGACCAGCATCTGACTGCCTCTCCAGTTCAGGCACCCCATGGTTTTAATGAATAAGGGGAAGGAGATAAAGAAAGTCAGACATGAGGACAGTCGGAAAGATGGAAAGGCAGGAAGCCCTCCGTGAAAGCTTCTGCCTGTGATACACACTGTTCACAGGGGTTCCAAGTATAGATGCAGGGGCATGTTTCAGAGGTTTGTTTGAGCTACTGATACCGTTCTTTTGGAACCCTTGTTTGTAAACAGATATTTCTGCTAACACTGGGCTTTGTAAGGGTGGACAGAGTCAGGGGGAGGGGTGAGAGTGGGGGTTGGAGAAAAAGGCAGGTTGTGTCCTAGAGCCTTAGACCATGTGTTTGTTGAGAATACAAAGACTTCACTGTATTAAATGAAAATGCTTGTCTTACAAGGCGAGTGGGAATATGATAGGTACATGTCGAAATGCTTCAGAAACTGAAACAACCCCATGCCACAACAGCGTTCTGCTACATCATACATCCAGAGGCATACATAAAACGTGAAGGCTCATCATCACTAAAAGAGGGCTTTGGGAGGTTGTGGGAAAAGAGTCCCAGGAGCTAAGTGACTGGCAGCTCCCTCCTCTGGTCTCACCTAAGCCTGCCCTTTCCCAAAGAGAGGCCTCCATTTCAGACTTTCTATTGGTTTTCCAGAACCTGCTAACCTAAGGGTAGAAACTGTTTAAAATATTACTGTTGATAAAGGAGTCTCTAGTAGTATAGTTTCAGACTCAGGGCACTACCAGGAATATTTATGATGATAGAACTATGCAGGCAGAATACTTTAACTTTTTCAAAGTAGTTTTCAACGAGTGGTTTTCACACTGTACTCTACGGAAGCACAAGGTTCAGTGAAGACGTCTCAGGGGATTTTTTTTTTTTTAAGAACTCACAGCAGCATAAAAACAAGAATTGGAGCCTCCTAACTCTTTCTCCAGTCCTAGCACAAAGACTGGTAAATGGAAAATTACATGCATAAAAGAATGGAAGGATGGATGGACAGATGAATGGATGGATGAATAGATGGATGGATGAATCAGAAATGATTGAGGGGGTGGAATAATGGAAAGGTGAATGGAAAAAAAGAAGGCAGGGAGGGAGGGAGGGAGGAAAGGAGGGAAGGGGGAGGGGGGAGGGAAGGGGGAGGGAGGAAAGAAGAAGGGGAGAGGGAGAGAGTTGATAGATGGGTAATGGATGGAAGAGTAGATTGACGAAAGGGTGGATAGGTGGCTGGATTTGCGGATTCATGATCAAAGTCCATAGTGAATACTTATGCACAGGACCACTTCAGGCCATATTTGAAATGAACTTGCCTATTTAAAAACTCAGAGAAACTCAGAAAGCAGAGTTTGAATAAACAAAGTTGTAGATTATATTTCTAAGAAATAAACTAATGCCTCCTCAGAGAAAAAAGGACCAAATTCTATTTACTCCAACAAGGGTACAGATGAAGGAAAGCGCAATTGCTCAGTCTGATATGACAACTCAACATCAACATCCTCATTTTCACAGATCCCCTACGGTGTTCATATTTTGGAGCTGGGACAAGCTTCAGGAAATGACCTGGTGTGCTCCCTGTTTTTCAGCATGTAAGTCACCATTTGGGGGACACAGATCCCTTTAAGAAACTAAAAAGAACTTTGACTCCAGAAAAATGTGCACAACCTCACATATTTACAGAAAATGTCTTGGGGTTTACAAATCAAGTTCTTCTGAACCCAAGTGCAAAACTCCCCTATTCTCTGCTGATCAACATTAGGAGTGCTATTCTGGTGTTGCACTTGGTCTTGGTATTAGTAAAGAAATAAATGATAATTATATTAACCAAAATACTAAGTCATAACATCAGCAATCGATCCACACCATGATGCTGCTGAAACTGAGACTCCACTCTTGGCCTCACGTAATCCATTCTTCACATAGTGGTCAGAGTGATCTTTGGAAAACATAAACCAGATCCAGTAACTCCACTGTTTGAAGCCCCCTGATAACTTCCTGGCACATTAGATTAAAAAAAATGTCTAGTGTGCCATCCTCCTCCTCTTATGGTCTAGGGTACTGGTGAAGATTGCAGGGGGAACATGGGCACATCCTTTACGATTCCATCTAGCTCTTAGCAGCTGTCTCTAACAATGGGTTGGAGAGGCTGAGAGAGAGCCACAGGGAAAGGACTTAAAGCTAATATAGATGGCATACTGGTTCACTGGAAAGAAACAGAGGCAGAGAGATAGCAAAGATGATAAGAATACATGTTTCAATAGGTAACTGGTCATCTCAGAGAGACCAGGGTGATATCTCCCAGTCAGTGCCACTCACGATGTGTCTGTCTTCACTGTTAGGTCTTTCTAAGGCTCATGCTACTAATTCTCAAAGCACCTTTTCTTCACAGCAGCAACTTTCAATCACCTTATCTTATTCTTCATTTGGAGGTATTTCTAATCTGTTCACTCATTTAACAATGTTTGTCCAGCACTTAACAACATGATCGGTATTATGAGAAATAACAGGAATAATGCAGAGATAAAGACTAAAATGGTCTCTGCTCCAAGGAGCTTGGAGACAATTGGGGAGAAACAGACAGATACCAGGGAAATCACAATCGAGTGTGGTAAATGCTATGGTGGGGAAGATAAGGAGTTGTATTGGCTTAATTCAGATGGTGATGAATATGGAATTGTCCAATAATTTCCTAACACCAGACTCCTAAAAGATGCTCTGGTTAAGTATCTATAGCTGAGACATGAAATCAGATGTTGATTGCTGTCATCTGATTTGTGGCTATATGTTTAAAATTACATATATGACTATACCCCCACACAAGGCAGAGCACACACTCTACATACATACACATGAACTGTTCCCTTCATGAACAAGTCACCAATCCTTCCAGGTGGAAAAGATCACTTATGCCTTTGAAATTTCAGAGCACTACTTAGCCTCCATGATAAACATGGGTGTTTCATAACACAGTGTTTCTGCTCTGTGCTTCCCCAGGACTCTATTAATTGCTTAGTTATAGCAGTTGCTATGATGTCATGGATCTGTTTACCAGTCTGCTTCCACCACTATGACTGGGAGTTCCTCAAGGCATGGAACTGTGTGCCTTGTTCTTATTATTAATTCTCATCTCCTAACTCAATGTATAATACATAAAAACTGCTTAATAACTATATATTAAACGAATGGATGAATGGTTAGAGAGAAGGAAGAAACAAAATAACATTTACCTTTACTAATAAACTTTTATTCCTCATTGAACCTTAAAGAATGTCTAGGACAGCAGCACATAAGAAGTCCTTTTAAAAAGTTATTAAACAGCTGTACAATGTTTCCTAAGGTCTTACTAATATGAACCTGTGGTTATAACTATCACCCCACACTGTAAAGGAAAATAAAGTGAGCCAGTGGAAAGAGCATTGATGTGAAAGTCAACAGACTTAAATTCTAGTTTCAATTTTGCTGCTAATTTGCTATTTAACCTTACTCACTTAGCTCAGCTTAATTTAATAAGTAAATGTCTGTGGATCTCTGTTTCTCGATCTGTAAACTGAACAGATTTGATAAAGCAGTTTCTGTGACTCCAGCTTTAGAATTTGGGAGAGGGAAGGTCAAGATATTGTATTTGTTTTCAGCAGATTTAATCAGCATCTTCGGGGCTGTTCTGCAAAGGAGTCATCCTGAGAGCTTAATACTGGCTCTATCAAGGCTTAATTAGCTCTGATAATAGTCACCTCAAAATCAGCCTTGTCATTCTTCTATTCAAAACCCCATATTCATTCAGCATGGTCACCCACATAATTCCCCAATTTGCCTGAGAAAGCATCGGGGCCCTCATGAGACGATGACAAGGAAGCTCCATTGAGTATACTTGGTGAAACATGTCCCAGGCACTGATTCTCAAAAGAGGAATCCAAAAACATTTTTGGCAAATAGAGCATCTTTGAAATAAGTGTACACTTGGTCCTCCTTATCTGTAGCCTCTGCATCTGTGGATTCAACCAACTTCAGATTGAAAATATTTCACAATAAATTAAAATATCATAATTAATAAAAATAATACAGATAAAACAATACTATATAGCAACTATTTATATAGCATTTATATTGCATTAGGTATTATAAGTAATCAGGAGATGATTCAAATTACGTGGGAGGATGTGTGTGGGTTATTCACAAATATTATGCCATTTTATGTCAGGGACTTGAGCATCCTCAGATTTTGGCATTGGTGGGGGAAGTTGGTTCTGGAATCAATCCTCCATGGATACTGAGGGACAACTTTTTATCTCCCAAAGGACTAGCTAAAGGTGGGAAATGCTCTAATGGATGTAAATTGTCTTTCTGTTTGAAAATCACCTGCAAATAAAATGTACTTTGCATATCTAAAATTCCTTAGCCAACCTCTTTGAAATCGTATAATGTTCATTCAGATTTTTCCTCTATTTCTTTCTCTGTCCCTCCCTCTCTTCCTTCCTTCCTTTTTCATTCTACATTCTTCAAATGTGTGCATTAGCCACTGGGGGGCACCATCATTCATTCATTCAGTCATTCATATATTCATTCTCTCATGGAACATTTACTGAGTAATTGCGATGTTCCAAGCAATGTGTCAGGCCTTGAGGATGAAGAGAGATAAAATTAAAGTGGTGTCGATTAGAATTCTAGTTTCACCACCCATTAGCCTTGGGTACTTCAGGGAGTCATGCAACTCTGTAACCCAGTTTCAGAGGGTTCAAAGTGTAGCATTCAGCATAGTGCCAGCATATCGGAAGTGCTTATTATAAGCTAGCTGCTTTCATTACAGTTATTACTGCTGAGAATGTGTCTTCTCTCCTAGGGCTTTACAAACAGTGGACAGAAAATTCCAGATCCTAAGGTCATCACAAGGTCTCACAAGATCTAGGAAAATCAAGGAAAGCAAATAGAAAGCCCTCCTATCAGAAAGGAGGGAAATGGGTGAAAACTCAAGCGACAGATATATGACTACCAGGACACTTGAGGAGAAAGATACTGATAAGGGTGAGGCGGGGAAATTTGAGAGGCAAGCAAAGCTTAAGATTATGTGCTGCCATGCACACACAAAACAAACGCTTTGCAAACAGGCGCAGGGCTGAGAGGCGAGGACAAAGGCCAAAATGTGGCTTGGATTAGAAAGGCCATGATGTGAGCTGAGAAGCCCTTAAATACAGTGTTCCCCTCCCCCTTCTGTTTTGGAAGGCCAGATTTCTTTTCCCTTCTGACTTCTTTGCTCAGGGGTAAATGGAATTAACCACTGTGTAATGTTTCTGATGGTGACGCACATGCTGGGTCATGTGCTTTGGTTACGTAATGCAACATGCCTAAGGTTCCTGAGCTCTTTCTCCCAGAATCATTAGATATTCAACTGGTTCTCTTATCCAGTCATCCATCTGTTAAACAAAAAAAAAGTATAGCCCCTTTATATGTCAGATACTGAGCTAGGCAATGGAGAACTTGAGATGGATAAGATCCCGAATACGTGCACAGTTGATAAAAGTGTGCAGAAGGCATAGTGGGAACAGATGAATGAGGTAGGGAGCAAGTTACACTTTGGGAGAAGTTATGGAGGGCTTCTCGGAAGAGAGAGACCTTAAGCAAAATCCTGTAAAGGAATAAGCATTCTGCAAAATGATGCATGGGAAACAGAAGACAAGTCAAGTAAAAAAAGTGATATTTTAAAAGCCAGGTACATTTGGGGGGCTTCAAATAATTCAGATTCTATTGAAGAGCCTTTAGCTAGAGGTAACAGAGCTAGATTTGCATTCTAGAAAGATCTGACTGTTGGATGTTGATAAGCAGGTTGAAGCGGGTGCAGGGATTGGATTTCAGAGAAGTGGGCATTACCATACTAGGGAAATAGTCACAGCAAGAAATAAAGAGGATTTAAGATACACCAAAGAGAGGTTGGCTATAAACATTATAAGAAAGCAGGGGGCTGGGCGCTGACTCACGCCTGTAATCCCAGCACTTTGGGAGGCCGAAGAGGGCAGATCACGAGGTCAAGAGATCAAGACCATCCTGGCCAACATGGTGAAACCTAGTCTCTACTAAAAATACAAAAATTAGCTGGGCATGGTGGTGTGTGCCTATAGTCCGAGCTACTCAGGAGGCTGAGGCAGGAGAATTGCTTGAGCCCAGGAGACGGAGGTTGCAGTGAGCCGAGATCGTGCCACTGCACTCCAGCCTGGTGCCTGGCGAAAGATTGAGACCTCGTAAAAAAAAAAAAAAAAAAAAAAAAAGCAGGGTAGTCAGGAATTGATGACTAATGGATTGAATATGGTAGATGATGGAATCTACAGTGAGTGACACCTACCAAGATGAGGATTCAAGGAATTTTGGAGAAAAGATGATTGTTTCGGAAGTGTTGAGTTTGTAGTACATGCTAATATTTCCAGTAGACAGGTAGGTCTGTGAGTCTGGAGCCCAGTGGAGTCTGAAGACAAATAATGGCCATTAGTAGACAGATGGGTAATTAATCTATGGGAAAGGCTGTAAAGTCAGGAGACTAGTGGACCCAGACCTGGCTTAAGACTAAAGTGTCTACCAGTGGAGGATCTACCAATGTAAGAGTAACATTTTAAGTTGTTTGCTTTGTGACACAAAGCTTTCTGGGCAGTCATAAAAAGGTATCCACCAACGGAGCAGTAACTTTCCAAACTGTTGTCAGTCAGTGGTACTCAGCCTTACCCAGCTTGGTCACTGACTTGGACAAGCCAATTTCCTCATCAACCCTCGGTTCCTCATCTATGACATAAACGGCTTGGATGAGTCCTTTGGACTTTCACACACCTTGGTTCTTTGGACTTACATGAACTTTACTTCACAAAACTGAGTGTCACATTGATCAATGTTATATGTTTTCTGCCTGGGTGGCTTGCATCTTAGGACTGGCCTGTTAACACAGCCTTCTCTCTTCTTTCATCAGCCTCTGAGCTGAAAGATCTCCAGTCACACTGGGGAAAATAACCCCCTCCACACAAACGCATTTGGCCATATTCTGCTGAGCCACCTTTTATGTTCATTGAGCAACAGGAATGGATGTGGGACAGACGTAGGAATGACACTACAAGGCTAACAGGTACAGTTTGGACCACCAGCTTCCTAGACGCACGAGGCTATACTAGGGCTTTGCATCTATTGGCACGCTGCCCCTACTCACATCCTTCAATATCCCAAGTTGTGATTGCCCAGCTTTTACATCTTAGTTTCCTCCAAGTGGGTTGGAATCTGAGATTACCAGGGTTCTCTGCAATCTAATATAGAAGAGGGAAACCTCTTCTTCCAGGTTCTGTGGACTCTGAGTTTGTGGCAAACGACACAGGACAACAAACACATTTTCTTTATCTGGTTTGGAGGAAAATCCAAGTGGTCAAAGCAAATAAGGTGGGTATGAGGAGTAGGAAGAGAGAGAAGAAGAAGGGAGTTGAGAGGATCAGCAGGAGGTCTGTACTTCAGAGATGACAGTTCCGGGAACCTTTTGAAGGAAAATAGTCTGGAAAATGACAACAGACTCCAGAGTGTTGGTATTTCAACTCACTGACTTATCTGACTAAAATGATAAGCAATACTAAAAGGCCAGTGGTCTATTCCAAAGTCCAAGAATTCGTCTGGAATGGCCTTTATATTGTAAGAAATTACAAAATATGAATGCGCTAGCATTTAGCCGGGAAGTGATGATTGGGAATCACTCAGTGAGTTTTCTGGATATTTGTGGGGGCTGTAATTTGTTATATTATTAATAGGATGGCTTCCAGCTATCAGGAAGTACCAATATTCCCCAAATAATGTCTTCAGTCAGTCTTAGAAATTCTACCACTGGTGCTTTGCTTTGTGATACAAAGCTTTCTGGGCAGTCATGGAAGAGTATCCACCAATGGAGCAGTAACTTTCCAAGTTGTTATCCATCAATGGTACTTAGCAAGAAGGCATACCAGTTCTTTTTCCCCCCAGTGTTGCTGAGGTGTGGAAGCCAAAAATGTGTCCGCACTTGGCCCCTGAGGGTGACAGGCACAGGCACCACCTAGTGGAGGAAAATACACCAGAAAAGGAAGAAAACTGGAACTATTGCTAATTTCACAGTCTTGTCTGAGGTCAGCCTTGATGAGGATTACAGAATCCTAGGAAGTGTCTGTAGAAGGGTCTTCAGTGCACATAAACCCTACACTGAGTTGCTCTCTAGGCAATTAGAATTCAGCTGTGAAAATCAGTTCTGAGAAGGAAAGTGACTTGTCTAAAGTCACACAGCAAGCTAGTGACTGTGTCTGTCTAGAACGGACATCTCCTAGCTCAAGGTGCACTGCTTCTCCTTTTGTGATACACCGTGGACTTCTCCAGAGAGTCTCAGGCCTGCTCCTAGGTCTCTTCTCCAATGCTACTCTCATGACGGCTTCCCTTGACCACTCTTTCCAAATCTCGCTCCTCCTGCATCCCTCCCACACAGCATTCCTAGACTTCCTTCTTAACTTTTTCTTTATAAACATTCATCTGACGTTATGAGATATATATGCTTATTCATTGATAGTCTGTCTCCATCTTCTCCCCAACACCAACTGCACAGAATATAAACTCCCTGAGGGCAGAGATGTTTCCCTCTTTTGTTGACTGTTCTGTCCCCAAGGACAAAAAATACCCAGCATATAGCAGAAATTCAAAAAATACTTGTTGCATGCTTGGGCAGGAAATAGACAAATTTTACCTGGTCTCTTGTTCTTTATCTGCATGTCTGAGATTTTTTTACAATGAGCAAGGATTTTTTTTTTCAAAATGGCCCAATAAAGTGTTTATCGTGTTTGCTTTTTAGTTTTTTAAATTTTTATTTTTTAGGCAGGCGCTGTGGGCTCCTGCAGGCTGAGGGTGGCTCATCCTAGAAGCTAAATTTTTATTTTTATTTTTTTACATTAAGATGATAGCAATAACTCTTTCCTGAGTTGTAAGGGAGGAAAGGCAATTCCTGGCTTTGCCAAAAGAGATAAGTATGTCTAACTCCTAGAGTTATTGAGAGTATTAGAAATAATGCATGGCAATGGCTGGCACACGTAATACTGATATGAGTTAACGTTTGCTGGGTTACCCCATGGTCTAGATTCCATCACTAAGCATTGTCCACATGGAGGCCCAGTTAATCTTCAAAACAACCCTATGAAGTAATAGCTAGTATTATCTGCACTTCACAGCTGGGAAAAGTGAAGCTTGGAGATACTAAGTAACTTGCCCAAGGTCACGCAACTAGCAGGTGCAACAGTCAGGGTTTGCCAAGGCAGTTTCCTTCCTGAGTCCTGTGATCAACCACTGCAAAATACTTCCTGAGTAAACATATGCTCCTGCAGATCACAGCCCCAGGACTCTAGGTGGCTGTAGAGTTGCTCTCCAGGCAGTTAGAGATGGAGAGAAATAAAGAACCAGAAAAATGAGAACGAAGGATATGTGTACATGTGAGTATATGAATATGCGTGTGTATATTGCCACAATACTTTTCAGACTGTCACGATCACTAGCAGATCCCATGAAATTCTCATGAACAGGGCCAAAGATGCTGAACATTTTGCAATAGGTAGGGCAGTCCCATAGAGCAAATAATGTTCTCCCTCAAAAGCTTCTTATTGCAAAGCAAGTCTCCACTTGCCCCTTCTACATGCTCCTCCTAAGGCTCCCCTCTGCACTTTGATTCCCCTTCAGTTCTCCCTGGACAATCATTTTCACTTGAGTTTGTAAGTGTACAGAGAGGAGCGGATGGACAGCTCCTCAGGTCTGAAGCCTGGGCTGCGTCAGGATCTTCGGGTAATCTTTGTGCGACCTTGGGAGCCTCCCTAGCCTTCTCCAAGCAGTGGCCTCTGTATTTGCAAACCTTTCAGGTCACAGAACAATCAGGGAACCGAGACTTCACTTCCTCCCGTGGCTCTCAAACACTTTGAATATTTTTAACTTTTTATTATGGAAATCTTCAATCACACACCAAAGCACGAACAAAAATGTATTAAAGTTCAAAGGTTTAATCACTTGGTTTCGACAACCGTTAACAGTTTGCTAAGCTCTCGCCTACCACTACCCCCTGAAAAACCTTTTATTGTTTGTTTTTCTGGAGCTTTTTAAACAAACAAACATACATAATAGACATAACATAATTTTACCCATGAGTACTTCAGTATGCATTGCTAACAAATTAGGATCTTAAAAAAACCCATAAGAACAATATCATATCACACCTAACAAGATTAACAATAACTTCTTAATGTCGGTCCATGTCCATTTAAACTCCTTGTAATGGAGGAACATATTCCTTCAAACATAATCTTGTAGAATCACACAATCCAAGTGGAATAAGGTGAAGGGAAGGAGAGAGGCAGAGTCCTCCCTTCACCCTTGTCCTGGAGGCTCCCTGCAATCTCAGGGCACAGTCTGAAAGTCCCTGTTTTACCTCTGACCCTCCTTTTGCATCCTGAGAACACTGAGGTCCAGGGACAAGCAGTAAATGGTCATAGTCATAAAGCAGTAAGTGGCAGGATTTGACAGACTTATGAAGTCCCAACATCAAAGAACTCCAGTGAGGTCACAGGCATGAAAAGGTTTTCTAACTCCCATCACTGTTTATCATCTACAGTGTGAATGATAATAAAGGCACCTTTCCAGGAATGACCTTGATTGCACGAATCCCTCACATCTCTTACCTTCTAGCTCCTCCTAACCATGCTAACCTGTGCACTGTGGTCTGACTTCAGCCAAGAGCTTCCTAAGCCATTGTCTAACCTGGTCCCCATGACAACCCATGACATGGCAATGTCGAGAGTAAACATCCCCCAAACCCTCTCCCCTGAGGCCCCAGTGGTTAAGCCAGAGACCACAGGTCACACAGCTTAGAGGAAACCAAACCAGGGTCTGAACTCTAACCTCCTAATTCCCACTGATGGATCTTCAAACAAGCCAAGGAGCTTACAAGTCAGTGCTCAGCTGCTGCTGTCAGAATCACAGTTGAGCATTTCCATTAACGGCGTCAAGGCATGAAGCAGAGCTCTTAGTGCAGTAAGAAGAAAGTTAGGAGAACCTTGAGGGGAAGGGAGCTAAGTTCTAGAGAAGGGGCAGCTGGTGAGGAAAGAAATCAATGCCTACTGGATTCCTAAGCCCTTGGCCATAGGTAGATAAGATACGAGCTGCCCCTAGAGGGAGTCCTCCTACCTCTGGTACCTGGAGATTTTCTCTTTTCCTCATTGGAGACACCTGCAGCCAATACTGGTTTTAGAGTGAGCTCAAGGTGAGGGGTTTTTAAAGAATAGGAACACACACCTTTCTAAAGGACTAGAAACCTACAAACAGGGCAAACCCTAGGAACAGGGCAAAGTGAATGGTGAATGCCTCGGGGCTGAGCTTCCCTTTCTTATAAACCTTCTTCCTATTTAAATAGGCTTCTCTCTCCAAAACTCCGAGATTTATTTGAGAACAGGTGCATCCTGTAAAGATGGGGACCATCAGGTGGTCACAATTTAAAGAAGTCACCAGAAGGAAAAGGCATGGAATAGCACCGGAAAAATGAAATGTCAGGACCTGTGGCAACCAGGGGTTTCGAGTGAACAGAGGAATTCAGTATGGAAGAGGGGTCCTTCAGAGTTGGGGCACCAGAACCTCCCTAAGGGCTTAGCTACTAACCAGCTCAGTAAGCAGGGAACATCACTTCCCCTTTGGGCCTCTGCAGAAGAAGGAGATGTCACACTACATCAGTAATTATTTTCACTAGTGGTCCTTCAGCATTACCTGAGAAGGCTTTGGGAAGCACCAGTTCCCAGGCCGACCCCAGATCCACGACATCAAAATCCTTGGGGTGCAGCCTGGGAAGAAGGATGTTTTAAAAGCTGGTTATTCGTGGTGCAGCCAAAGGATCTCTCAGACCCTACTTAGAGGGACCATCTGTGAATACAGTTTAATTTTGTGTGACCCTGGTCCTCAACTTTCCTGTTGCACAGTGAACTGTTTGATTCAGGTGATCACTGAGTTCATGGCCAGGCTGGCCGTACACAACCCATGCCCCTGAGTTCCATATCTCTGGAACTCGATTTTGCCCTCTTCTGTGCAGGGAATAATGGGAGGTGCTTTCCCATGTTTCACAGCCTTTATCACCTCTATTTGTTCACTGAGTGGTGGCTCAAAAGAAAGTGAGAGTTTGGGGAGCACCGGGGGAAGGAGCAAGAGGCCGACAGTAGATCTGTGTGGCTTCCTTTTCAGAGGTGCCTGCTTTCTCTTAATGCTAACTTGTTTTCCTCTTTACAAGTCCCAGTGGTTCTGGGCCTCTTTTGGCTCTTATTACCAAGGGGTCATCCCAGCATGTCAAAGAGGAGAAGATCAAAGTGAAAGAAAGGTATTTGAAGGAGTCTAATTGTTCCCCAAGATACATTATCTACTCTAGATAGACTCCCCAGCAACTCAAGAGGGGAAACCCTACAAACAGGCCCCACTTTTTGAAAGCCAAAGCCACAAACTGGAAAAGGAGATGCAGCTACTTCCTAGGTCTGGCTACCTTTGACTGAGTCCCTAATACGAGTTGACACTGCGCTGGGTACTTTTTGCATGTTGATTTCATTGAAATATCCTGATGTAATTATGCCCATTTTATGGATAAGTAAACCAAGGGATAGATGGATGAAGTGACTTGACTCAAATCACACAGCATGTGAGAGAAATTCCAAGCCTGTCCATCTGATAATTTGATATAAAAAGAAAAGCAGATCTGCCACGTCTCATCCAGGGCTTTAGGTGAGATTTATACCCATTTCTCACCCTCTTCAATCTGTAGGTATATGATTAACACACAGAGATGCAGAAAGGAATGGAAATGTTCTGCAGAAAGATGAAGAAAGAGCATGTGAGCCATTTCTTTTCTCTCCATTTTTGGAGACTGCTGGCCGAGGAAACAAACGGGTTCACATCCAGGCTCTGCCCGCTGAGAACCTGTGGGACTTTAGATCAAGTCATTTCAACTCCGTGAAACTCAGATTTCCTCTCTTGTGAAGTACGGGCGATGATACACACCTCTCAGGGTAGTTGTGAGGGCAAAACATGCAGGCACAAGGGAAGTGACCAACATCATCAAGGAAGCACCCAGGCAGAGTCAAATTTCTTCCTGTCTCTACGTGTTCCCCAGCCCAGAACCCAAGACTGAGATCTTTGGAAAATCATGTCTAATAAGAATGAAGTCTGCTGAGCACTTAACTGTATACCAAGCCCAGTTTCAAGTGCCTTCCACATACAAGTTCTCTTAGCATTTACACCACTCTATGAGATAAGTACTTGTGCCATCATCACTTTGTATAGGAGGAAGCTGAATGAATGAAGTCCAGAGAAGTCAACCAGCTTGCTGGCCCAAGGTCATACAGTCAGTGAGGGGCAGATTCCACTTAGGTAACCTGGCTACTAGAACTGAGTTCTAACCATTACAGTATTCTAGTTCCCAGGTAGGACTACAGATAGGAGGGGAAAGCCTTGTTAATATATGGACTCCTAGCTTTACATTAAAACCCAGCCCTCACTGTTACAGCAATGCTGAGTGGAGAAAATGTGGGCACTCTTTTTTGAGGGCAGTGGGTAATAGGACTTGGGGCTGCAGAAGGGAAGGAAAAAACGATTCTTGGAAGTAACCAGCACACTCAATCCAGTCCAACCATTAGAACAAAAGAAAAAAGGCCGGCAAGAAGAGGTGCTGGATAGAATTCAGATAAATCCCTTTCTTCTTCTGAGCAGGAATTCCAGATCACTAAGGGAAGGGAGTGTGATGGGGTGGGAGCAGGGCAGTACTTGTGGGGTCCACATTTCACTTGTCTAACAGGTCAGGAGAAACTTTAACAAGATTAACTGCTGCTCAAGGCCTCTGCTCAATGGAGCAAATTGAGACTTTTGTTTTCTTTTCTTTCAGACTGGGGGGGTGTTGTGGGGGCAGTTGGGGATGAGGAGCAGGGGTCTGGTTCCTCCTGCGTGGTGTGATACAAAAGCAAAGGCATGCGCCAGAAACAACTCCCCCATCCCCTGACTTGAAAGGGAGCCCAAACTGCTATGCATGAAGGCTGAATGAAGATTGTGTCTGGAGGGTGGGTCTGTGTGGGGTGAGAGGTGATGGTGTTTATGAGACACATTCTCTTGGAAGTGCAGGGGGCAAGGCCTGGAAGTCAAATGTCAGGGATTAAATCCTAGTTCCTGCCTCTGGGGAACTGTGTCATCCAGCACACACCCCTCCCCTCTCTGTGTGTCTTTCTCCCCATTCAGCCGAAAGGGAACCTGGCTCCGGTAACCTCAGAGGACCCTTCTCACAGTAGCCTTCAAGAATTCTTCAATCCTAAAGACCATCCACAGTGGACCCTCCAGAGAATCCTATACATAGGCACTTTCTAACTTTGGCTTTGTTTTTGCCTGCATACGCTTTTTTTTTTTTTAATGTATTAATATATTTTTTTCTCCTTTCCTTTCAGAAAAATAAAAGGCATGTTTTATGAGCTTCAGAAGCAAACTGCTCCTTCGCTCCTTCCCCCGTCTCTCCGAGCGCCTGTCTGAACTGGTGTCAGTGAAGTTTGAACCGGGGCAGAAATAGCATCCCGGGCGGATCTGGGAGCATAGCCCGCCTACCAGGAGCGGCAAGGCCTGCCTCTGCCAGACGACAGACCCGGTTAACAGCACCGTAAAATTAGACCTTTACGAAACCCAATTGAATCCTGCAGCAAAGAGTGATGTAAGGCAGCCTGGCCTGACAGCAAGGCAGCGACTCTCTGCCTGAAATAGCAGCGCGGTCCCTGCTGAGCGATGACTGCTGTCTCAAGATAGGTGACCAGGGATTCCTAGGAAAGTGGCAACGCCCAGCCACAAAAAGCCAGCAGAGGGTCAGGCAGCAAACTGGGCACCTGAGGTCGCAGCGAGAGGGTGAGCCTTAGCACCGGATCCTTGCTGCCCACCTCGGTCCTGCCTCTCCCAGCCCAAACTTACACGAAGGAGGGAGCTGAGAAAGTACTTCTGCAAAGAACCTGTTTGTTTGCTGTTTAATTCAAGGAGAAGCAGGTTCTTTTTAGTCCAACAGCCTGTACCATGTGGAGGATATGCAGAATTAGTCTTTTCTGGCTCGGAGCCAGGTGTTTACACACCGCCAAATCTGGCTCCAACTCAACTAGGGGAGGGAAAAGAAATCCACCAGAATCCTCAGGAGAAAAGCTCCTGGCTTTCTGGTGCTACACGACAGCAGTGCTTTTTTTTTTTTTTTTTTTCTTTTCTTTTTGAGAGGAATGTTATTTCCACACATAAAACGGACCAGGCATTTTATACAAGCAATAATAACCTAACGTCCCCCATCCAATTAAAGTATTTTACTGCAACAATCTTTGTGTGAGAGAGTGAAAGCGTGTGAAGAGAGTCCTTGTCCGAATTATAGACATTTATAAAGCAGTCTCCTATGGAATCCCAGGTGTTTAATATATATGTATATACAGGTATTTATGTAGACACACTTACATTGTTAAAATGCATTCACTACCCTTTCACAGATGATACCTGCATAACCCTGTTATCTCCTCTCTCCGGGGAATGCCTTCCAAATCACAGGTAAAGACTAGGAAAACCAGACCTACAGATTTAAAAAAAACAAAAACAAAAACACCTCCAAGCAGCAGTCTCTGTGCTTTTTCACATGTTTGGAAAGAGAAGACAACATACTACACCCCTAAATTATCACCATCGTCATTATTGAGAATAACGTCTCCTCAGCTCCAAATTAGACCCTCCTCTGGGCAAATAGGGCTTGCGAGTTAAAAGTGAATGAGTTCAGTTTCCTCCTTCTTCCCGGGGAAAAAAAGAGGAAAAATACCATGCGATGACGTCAGTTGTGGGTTGTTGGGGGGAATCGCTGTTTCTCTCTCCTCTGATAGCGGGAAAGCGGGGGCTTTGGAGCAAGTATTCTTGGGGATAGCAGCACAGGGTGGATCTCCTAAAGGGGTCTTCAGGTCAATCGGATAATCAGTGCTACATTTGCGAATGTCCAAGCCATGGAAAGACAGGAAGAATCAGAACTGCCCGAAGAGTTCAGAGCTTTCCCTTCTAAGAAAGTGTGTGTGTGAGTGTGTGTGTGTGTGTGTGTGTGTGTGAGAGAGAGAGAGAGAGAGAGAGAGAGAGATCGCAAAACGCCTTCACACGTTTCCTGGCTGCGGCGAAGGGGGAACCCCTACTCTCACTCTAAGAAGTCTCAGGACATGGCAAGATTGTTTGTGCAGGAAGGGAATCTCCCAGACAGAAAAGGCAAAACTTTCCTCCTCTCCTCCAGCGCCGCACCCCCCCCCCACTCCGCTCCCCCGTGTTATTAAAGGCATTTCCACAGATTCATTTAGAGGGGGAAAAACGGATGCTGGAGCATTTCTAAGGTTTGCAATCCTCGCAAAGTGTCCGGTTTCACTATAGGCTTTGCTGTGGAAGAGCGAAAGGGAGAGAGAGAGGGAGGCTGAGGAGGGAGAACTCAAATTCATTACGGGCTCGTAAAGACTCACAGGAGAAAAGCGCCCCGTTTGGCAGCCGCGTCTGGGGAACGCTGGCTGGGGGTGCGTCAGGAAGCTCTCGTCCCAGCCAGGAGTGTCAGGCAACGGGCTTTAAAAGCTGGGACATGGGATGCCGTGGAGGAGGTGAGGGTGAGTCCCAGAGGCAGGCTTCAATGAGGGAGCAACTTTGGGGCACTTCGAGGACTTCTAAGTCCTGGCGATCACAGCAACCTTGCCCTTGGCGGCTTTCAGGGGAATGGGGCCGAATGAAGGGGAGTGACTCCATTAAAACGTCAAAGAAATCAACGGTCCCCAAGTCTCCCTGCACACGCATCTCAACTGGGTCATCTTCCCTTTCATCCCAAACGGAGGGCGTCTATCTGGCCGTTCGGAGCACCGGTTATATGCCCTAGGCTCTCCGGGAACCAGCCCTCCCTGACCGAGGGTCGCGGGTCCGCCAGGAGAGCTCCGCAGGTTCCTCCCCGCGGTCGGGCAGCGCCGCCTTCCGTGCGCGCCCATTCCGCCGATGGGGCAAAGTGAGGCTCTCTGCTCGCCCGGAGGTCTCCGCGCCGCTGGCGGGGCGGCTCCGGCACAGACACCCCGCAAGCCCCCGACCCGCCCGCCACCCGCGCCTGGACACCCGCGCGTCTCTGCGGCCGCAGGGACGGTGCAGCGCCCGCCGGGGCGCCCTCGCCTACCTGTGATCACCGCTGGAGACCTCTGGCCCCCCTCCGCTCGCAGCCGCACTTGCAGCGTGAACGCGTCCCGGGGCAGCTCTAGGTCGGCCCGCAGGCGCA
The DNA here is from genome assembly GCF_001604975.1 of Cebus imitator. NCBI lineage: Eukaryota > Metazoa > Chordata > Mammalia > Primates > Cebidae > Cebus > Cebus imitator. The sequence continues at coordinate 779,754 of NW_016107635.1, read as the reverse complement.
GTTGCTCGCCTCGCCCGCTGAAATAGAGCGCCCGGCTCGGCGGGCTCGGCTCCTCGGCGGCGCCCCTCGCCTCCCGCTGCTGCCGCCGCCGGGGGACGCGCACGGCTTCCCAGGCACCGCCCGGCGGCGGCAGCGGCGGCGGCAGCGAGGCGCGGCGGCCGCGGGCCGCTCGGGTGGCGCAGGTGGCCGGGCCGGCGGCGGGGCGCGGGGGTCGGCCGGCCCGCGGGTCTCTCCGGACCCGGCGGGGACGCTCCGCCAGCCCGCAGCCCAGCGCGGCGCTCAGCAGCCCCAGGTGCAGCACCCAACTCCAAAGCCGCATGTCCGACGGTCCCCCCCGCCCCCCCTTTGCCCCTGCTCCGCCGCCGGGAGCTGCCAGCTTTGGGAGCCTCGGCGCCTCGACTTTCTTCGCTTCTTCACCCTTCTTGGGCGAGCCCCCCCCTTCCACTTGCTTTTTTTTTCTTTTCTTTCTCGCTTTCCTCCTCAAGGTGTGTGCTCCACTCTCCCACCTTTGAAAAATACAGTCCAACTCCTCCTGGTTGGCAATTAATTTCTCTCCCCGCTCCTTTATCTGCCTTATCCCCCCTGCAACAGCTGGTTGCCTTCCTCCTTGTTTTATTTCATTTTATTTTATATGATTTCTCGCTCCTAAAAAAAAGCGCCTCTAAGACTGATCCACTGAATTCCCTCCCCTCAAAAGATGCTCTAATTTATTTATTTTTTGCGTCCTTTATAACATAAGCCACAGCCCCCTTCTCCCCCCCCCCAGTCCCCCTCCCCTCCCTCCTTCACAAAATGAAAGGAAAGAGGGGGAAAAATCCCTCGGAAGATGAGTAAACAAGCGTATGCTAATCTGCTCCCCAGCGCTCCACCTTCCCAATTGAATGAGTCCCTGTTAAAACTGCGGGGATCATGACTAATCAATCAGTTTGGAGAGGCCGAGCTACCCAGCTTTCCTTCACTTTGCCGTTTGCCTCCTTTCCTTTGCTCCCGCTTCTCCACCCCCTCCTTTTCTCCTTTTTTTTTTTTTTTTTTTTTTCAAATAATTTTTTTTTTTTTTTTTTTTTTTTTTTTTTTTTTTTTTTTTTAAGAAGACAATCTTAAAGTAACAATTTAATGAAATTCTGTACACACCCCCTTACGATCCTCCCAGCTCTCCTCATTCCTGCTCAAAACACACATTCTTGTTTTTGTTTTGTTTTGCTTGCTTTTTTGCCCCTCCCTCACTCCACCCTCATTATTATTATTATTATTATTATTATTTCTGATGGCAGGAGAAAAACATCTATCTCTTCTCTTATGATCCCCTTTGCACTTTGCTGGTAAAACTCATCCTTTTCTATAGCACATAAAGAGTCTTGAAACTTGATTCTTAGATTTTAAAAAATTCTCTCTCTTTCTCTGTCTCCCCCTCCCTCCCTTTCCCTCTCTTTCTCTTTTTCTCACTCCCTCACTCTCTCTTCTCCCTCCTTCCTCTCTCCTCTCCCTTTCGCTCTCCTCTCCCTTTCTCTCCCCTCTCCCTTTCTCTCCCTTTAACTCTTTCCCTCTTCTTCCTCCCCCCCTTTTTTTTGCTTCCCCTGTCTTTTCTGCTCTCAGAATTTCCTTAAAGTTGTACCATGATGAACCATCCCCCTCTTTTCTGAGCCCTCAGATAAGGCTGGCTTCAGCTAATCCAAATGTTTCCAAAGTCCTTATGGAATCATCAGAAGAAAATAGAAGAAAGGCACTGTCCAGGACATCCGCCTTTCAGAAGCTATAGTCCCAGTACAACTGGGTCTGTGAATTTCCCCAAATACTCTTTAAAATATTCTGTTGGTCATTAGAACTTATTTTAATTTTATAGGAAGAAAATGAGAGAAAAATATTAATTTGCCTACTTTTTTTCCAACCTAAGCAATTCAGGTCCTCTGACGTTGTTAAAGTCACAGGTAAGGATCTGACCATTTGCTACTTTGTAGGTCTGTTTTTGAACTGGAACATACATGTAATATATTTTTTTCTTCTTTTTTCCCCCTCTTTATAGAACTCAAAAGCTCCCCCTTATGGCAAAACAGATCTTTTATTTTGTCCAAGTGTTTAATAAGTCAAAACGTGTTAGCAGTGGTGGATTACAAACTATTAATTATCAATTTATTCCAAAAAGGTAGTGATAAAAATATGCTGGGTGAAGTTTGCATGTGAATAGCGTGCTGACAGCCTGTGATGAAATTAACTCCACTAAGCTGCGACTTTCTTTCCCATGTGCTCTTATCTTCAGTGCTGCTCCAGATCTTTCTTGAGAGCTGGGAACATTGCTACACGCCTCAGGAAGAGATAAAACTAGGAAAGAATATTTGTTGGTGAAAGTATGACGATTTGTCGGATGAGCAAATGACTCAGACATCCCCTTTATGAAAGCCAGAATGTGATATATGCAACGATTATGGAACCTTTCTGAAAATGGGAGATCTCAGATTCAGAGGTTCCTAGTTTAGAAAGAAGTTGCTGTATAGTCTTAGGCTAAGAATGTTTGAACTCTGTTTCTGCAGTCATAAAATGAAAATAGCACTATATCCTAAATGTGTTTTCAGAGACTGGCTGGAGGAAAGGAAATCTTGGGTGCACAATGTCATGAATAAGGAATTTGTCTAAGCAAATCTTTGACTTTTTGCAACTCCAAGTCATCTGTAAAAGGTTGCCGTTGGATAAAGAGAGAGCAATATTGAACAACATAAATTACATCACTCAAAATCCCCCTTCCTCTCCAACAGAGGCTGGACCATGACTACTGATTTACTTCAGTTGTGGCAATTAGGATTTAGAAACTGCATGTCTTCCAGGGGGATTTTAAGTCATTGTATACAATAATTTTGAATATTTCTGGACAACTGGGAATTGGTCAATTCTCAGGCCAGCAGTGGGAGCACAAGATTTTTAGTTCTCATTTCCTACTCCCTCCAACACATAGCAGTTCTCTGCCCTTGAGTAAGTCCCTTCATTTCTCTCCCCTTCCACTTCCTTACCTTTAAAATGGAAATATCTACTTGGCAAAATTTTTTTTTGAGGACAAGATATGCTCTGGAGTATAACATTTTGTAAACAATAAAAATGATATATAAATACCATTTCTTCTATCGTTGATGTCAAGGATGAAGTATTCATCAGGTTCTTAAAGACAAACTAGAACCGAGGAGGCCAAGTTATTTCTCTCCTCTAGTAGGCAGGAAAACAAAGGGACAATGAAGTTCATGTCTTCCAGCTCCGTGATCTCCTTGATCTGTGTCCCCAAATGCATTGAAATCATTTGGCAAGGCTTTTCACTCATCCATTCATTGAACATGTATTTACTATTTGTTTCCATCTGTGGAAACTCTTTATGCATATCTGTGTGTGTGTATGTATGTATGTATGCATGTATGTATTTGCTTGGGTTTAATTGAGTGCATGAAATTTAACTCTTGGTTCAGGACCCATCCTAACCCTTGATCTATGACTGACATTCATATATGTGTATATATATAATATACCATGTGCTTCTATCCCTTTTTTACTATAACACTTGATCTTTTATGGATGTGTTCTCTCTCTTTTAATCATTTTTAGTAGAAGAACAATCATTTGAATGTCAGGTGACTCAAGATCTAACTCTGCTCTGTGTAGGATCTTTAGATCTCATTCTCTTCTCATGTAAAATGAAAAAACTGGAATCAAATATTCCTAGGATCATTTCCACATTTAAACTATAATGGAGCCCCTAAATATTGGAGTAAGGTGACAATTCCCATCTAGTCATCCCATATTCAGTTAGTTTCCTTCCAACCAGCCCCACATCCCAGGGACTCCCTTAAGTTTCTGGGCATTTTTGTCCTAAAAGGTACTTTGACTCTATGTCTTCACTCTTATATTCCTTCAGTATTCATTTTGTTTGGTAATTACTAAAAGCATTTTTCCTTGAAGGATGTAAGATTCTACTGGAAGTTAGAAGAGTAACATCAAAGTAGAGTCCTAAAGATTGAGACTGATTTGAATGAGTGAGGTTGGTCCAAAGTACGTTTCAGAGTCACCCTGACCTGGGTTCCTGTGACTCTCAGCAAGTTGTTTAATTTCTCTGAGTCTCTGTGACCTTACCATGGGGTTGTCATGAGGATTAGATTAGAGTGTTGCATGACATAGTAGGTGCTCAATAAATAAGTACCCCCCCTTTTTTCCCCACAGTTTTAAATTTGAATGGTCATTTGAGCTTTTTTTTCTCAGCTTTTCTCTGGAGGCAGAGCCCTATGTACTTCTTATGTCAAGCCAGATGGATGATTCTCGTCTTAGAATTCCTAAAGCAAGCATCATCTGTCTCACAGAATCTGGAGCTTACTGAGATAGGATATCTCATTGTTCTTAGTGTAGTGTCCTGCTTATGTCTTTCCTCCAAGATTAGAACCCTTCAAGAGTGAGGATCTTTAAAGGCAAGAATCTTCAAGGGCCAGTTCTGTCACCTGCTGAGAATCTTCAACTAATTGCACCCCTCCCTGAGCAGCCCGAAGGGCTCCCTCCTCTGGGCTCTTGTAGAACTTCGTCAGAATTTCTATCACCACATCCTCAAAGCAAACTCTCAGGCATAATTACATATTGGCAGGCTTCTTTTTTCCATTTGGGTCAGAGACTGTTGCGTTCATATTTGTTCTTTCCCAACTGCCTAGCTCAGTGCTATGCATAAATATATTTGTCCACAACACCTATTGAATTTAAGTATATATATTTATATATGTTGTATAGCTTCTTTATACAACATGTGGTGCCAATCATGGTGTTGTGGGTCTATTAGTTTCTTGATAAATAGTCAACCTAATTTCTTTGTTTTCTCTGTCTTAGTTTCCCCAGATGATGTATCTGTGAACACCCTGACAGATATAGTTCATCAGTTGCTCAAGTGAAGGCCCCTAAAAAGAATGTAGACTTTGGAGTAGAATAAATTGGGTTCAAATCCTATCTTTGCCGAATAACAATTCTAATAACAGCTTACATTTATATAGTATGCACTGTGTTCCAAGCAATATGTAGGTGCTTTTTATTGGAACAATCCCATCTAATCTTTATAACAGACTTATAGAGTGGATTTAATAATCATCCCATTTTACAGGAGAAAAAATCAAAACAAAACAAAACTGAACCAAAGAGACTAAATAAATAGTGAAGAGCCCAGCCAATCCAAATCGAGCACTCTGTGTACTAGCTCTAGGGGCTAGGAAAAGTCACTTAACCTTTTGAATCTCATTTTTCATTTTTATGGATTTCCTGGGGTTATCTGGAAGATTAGATAAGACGTGGACATCATATTGCACAGTGATGTCAGTGGGTGTTGGGTAAACATTAGCTTCTTTGCTTCCCCCTAACCGTAGTTTGGGTGCATTATTTTAACACCCAAACTAGAGTGACAGTTGCAATATACTAGAGTTGACAGTTGCAATAATCACACCAGCAGTCATAATGACCTCCTCATATTAAGCACCCACTATGGGTTAGACCCTGTACTAAGCTTTTAACTTCGCAAGTCTAAGAGGTAAGTTTGAGCCCAGTTTATCTGAATTGCCCAGCAATTTTCTATCAGTCCTTCTGTCTTCTTAAATCATATGAAAAATAAATTTACCCACAGCCCAGAGTAGTTTTGAGCATCTCCAAGATCCTTCGGAAACAAAAATTAATATGGTGATTTACTCATTGCTGTTCTGGGTTTAGAGCCACACAGAAAGAGAGCTGGTGATCAGATTGCCTGCCTGAGCTGGAGGTAGGGGGTTGGGAGTCAGGGACCTCTGAGGCTAGAAGGGAAGATGGTGAGCTCAGGGTGTTTTCCTCTGTATGTTTTGGAAATTTTTGTGTCCAGCAGTGGTTGGCTTAGAATCAATTGGAGTTTTCTCCTGGCCTTCCTGCAGGTTTAAGACTAGGAAGCTAAAATAGAAACATCTAGATTACAACCCTGTTCCTTTCACTCATGCCAAGGTGCCCCATTTTGTTCATTTCAGGCACCCAAGGCATTTCTTACGCATAGAATTTTAATTAAAGATAAAAACCACTAATTTACACTACATGCTTTAAAAAAATTTTGTAGAAGGCATATTATTTTATAAATTTCATTTTTTATATTCCTTTAGTAATAATGATAATCAGCTATGATTTAGTATGACAGACACTATTCTGATTGGTTACATATATTTAATTTTACATTCATTTAATCCTCAAATTATAATCTGTAATGTTTCTTATTTTCCTCAATTTTTCAGATTAAAAAAAAAGAAGCTGAAAATAATGAGATTTAAAAAAAGTTGGTGAGATCCCATTACACGTTTGAACCAAGGCTATCTCACTCCAAAGTTCACATTCTTAACAGTTTGGCTGGCCTGCCTCTAATCCACCTTTAATCTTGCTATTGTTTTAAATTGGAATCAGGAAAATATCTCTATAATCTCCTGGAAGAGGAAGTTTTGTGAGAAATCAGAAACGGGCAATGCTGGGAGTTCTCTTCATTCAGTACATGTTGCAGTGTTTTGTTGAGTGGAAAATGAAACGTTTGATAACCCCTTCTGCTTAATTCCAGGACAAATGTATCTTGTGGTTTATTTGAGAGAAGGCCTTGAGTCATATAATGGACAATACTTTCAGATCATTTTTTTTTTCATAAATTGCAGAACCTGTCTAATTAGCTACTTTTTATATCAACTGAGATTGAAGGAGTGAAATTAATTTTTCTTCAGTGAAGGCCTTTTCATGGGAAACAAATTCAGCAATGCTTTATGATGAGCTCAATCTATAGCATTTGAGAATAGCATGGCTTGCTGAGCCTCTTCTGTGTGCCATGCATGGACCTAACCTACATCCTCACAGCAACTCAAATAGGTAGGTTTTGCTCTGTTTGTTTGAAAAGATAGGAAACTCAGGTTCAGAGAGAGGCAGGAATTGACCCGGAATCACCTAGCTAGAAAATATATGTTCAAAGCAGAACTCTAACCTATATTCTTTTACTTCAATCGAGTGCAAATATCACCATCTTCATAACATTGTTCTTGACTAAACATTAAAATAAATCATTCCTACAGGATTATTTAGTTTTTATCCCTCATATCATTGGATTTATGTTTCTGTATTCCTTTCTGTGCCATACTTTAAGCTTCTGGAAAATAAGACCTTAGTCTTTTGCCTTTTGGAATCCCTCATGGGGTTTACACTGTGTGTGTGTGTGTGTGTGTGTGTGTGTGTGTGTGTGTTTAGATGGAGTCTTGCTCTTGTTGCCCAGGCTGGATGGAGTACAGTGGTGCAATCTCACTGCAACCTCCATCTCCTGGGTTTAAGCGATTCTCCTGCCTCAGCCTCCTGAGTAGCCAGGACTACAGGCATGCGTCACCAGGCCCGGCTAATTTTTGTACTTTTAGTAGAGACGGGGTTTCCCCATGTTGGCCAGGCTGGTCTCGAACTCCTGACCTCAGGTGATCTGCCCACCTCAGCCTCTCAAACTGCTGGGATTACAGGTGTGAGCCACCGCGCCCGGCTTACCCTTTGTGTTTTATACTGAATAGGAGTTCAGTGAACATTTGGTGAACTCTGTGAAACTTCCATAACCCTTAGCTATGTCGAACTTCCAGAATTTTGCCATGCTTCTCCCACACCTTAGCTTGAGTCCTACAAATTCTTAAAACACATTTAAAGAAAGTCCTGACTCTTTCAGGAAACCTTCCTTTACCCTCCACCAGTTGGAATTAATTCTCCCTCTTCTGAAACTCTCATACCTAATCTCCAAGCCATTCAGTCAGCATTGTCACACACAGCCTTATGTTGTTACTTAGCTTGTCCACGTGAACATACCCTTGGCTAGATAGTAGGTATATAAAGATGATGTTAGCCATTAGTATGTGACACACCAGCTCATTGCAGTTTGTATGTGTGTGTTTGTTTTTTAACAGAAAGTACTTAACAACTTGTTAAATCTAACATTCTCACTTTGCAAATAAAGATCCACAGAGGGGAAAAGACTCTCCCAAAGTCACACATTCAAACCATTCCAAAATGGGAATTTCCTAACCAATACGCTTTCTATCAAAATGCTGCGTCTGTTACTGCAGATGACAATAATTCATTTATTCATCAATACTTATTTATCAATTGTCAATTATATGCTCAACACTATGTTAATGCCTGGCTAGCTGACTAACATGATTTTTCATGCTTTTTTCTTTTTTTGAGATGGATTCTCACTCTATAGCCCAGACTGGAGTGCAGTGGCACGATCTTGGCTCACCGCAACCTCTGCCTCCCAGCTCCCAGTTCAAGCAGTTCTCCTACCTCAAGTTCCCAAGTAGCTGTGATTACAGGCATGAGCCACCATGCCCAGCTAATTTTTATATTTTTTTGTAGAGATGGGGTTTCACCATGTTGGCGAACCTGGTCTTGAACTTCTGACCTCGTGATCTGACTGCCTTGGCCTCCCAGAGGGCTGTGATTACTGGCGTGAGCCACCACGCCCAGCAGATTTTTCATTCTTAAAATTATTAGTAGTATTGTTATGAAGAGTAGACATTTATAGGTGTTTTTATGGGGTGAGTGTTTCTACATTACATTATTTAGTCTTTATAAGACCCCTAGTAGGCAGGCAATATGATTATCTTCATTTCATAGAGGAGAAAAACATCTTTAGACTACTGCATACATTTGCAAGAACCAAAAACCAAGTATGGCTCCAACATCCATATTCTTAACCTTTAAAATAAACTACAGCAATGAGAAATTTGCAAGTTCCTTTAAGACAACTGGAGATTTACTGTTCAGTGCCTCAAGTCAGTCCTTAACTTCACTGATAAGGGGAACCAGCAGTGTCCAGCCCTCCAAAGTTAGGTCCACGGGCAACACTATTGTGATGAACATTGAGAGGAAACATCGCATAATCCTGGGAGCATACAGATCCTGGACTGACTTGAACCATGCACAAAAGCACTAATTAAAATATTTTTTTTCCTTTCCATAGTTTATAACTTTTATGTTCAAAGATACATGTGCAGGTTTGTTATATAAGTAAATTGTGTATTGCGGGGTTTGGTGTATACATTATTTTGTCACCCAGGTAATAAACCATAGTACTCAGTATTTTTCAATTTTTACCCTTTTACCATCCACCCTCAAGTAGCTCCTGTTGTCTGTGGTTCCTTTCTTTGTGTTCATATGTACTCAGTGTTTAGCTACCACTTATAATTGAGAACGTGCAGTATCTGGTTTTCTGTTCTTATATTAGTTTGCTTATAATAATAGCCTCCAGTCCCAACTGTGCTGCTACAAAAGACGTAACCTCATTTTATTTATGGTTGCATAGTATTCTGTGGTGTATATAAACCACATTTTAAAAAATTCAGTCTACCATTGATGAGAATTTAGATGGATTCCATATCTTTGCTATTGTGAGTAGTGAAAGCATTAATTTAAAAAAGTTAATAAATAATAATAACTGTAGACAGTGGCTCTAGTCTATGGAGAGTATGTTGTGCTCCTCAGAAGAAAGGGAAGCTTAAACTTACATTACACTCTTCATGTTGAGAAATGACGAGCTCACACTTGGATCTGCTTTTGCAGTGTTAAGTAAGGGCCATGGGAGAGACTAGGCTGATGGAGGAACTCTAGTGGGAGTTAAGAGTCCAGGCTCTGGTCTCGCTTCTGCCACTAAATTCCTGAGTTGCTTTAGACAGATCTTTTATTTTTCCCTTTGAGAACCTGTCAGAACTTTGGAAATGGAAAATGACCTTGTTCCTGGTCTTATGGGCAACAATAAGCCCCAGTACGGCTGTTCTCTGGAACCACTGTCCTTTCTGTTCTGTAGAGTCAAAGTCCATTCTGATTGGTTGGTGTCAATGATCTGCACAGTATTAAATGACTCTGAACATTACCTGATGTTTATACACAATTTCCTATACATTATCAAATGACTGTGAACATTATCTCATGTTTATACAGTTTCACATCTTATTTTACAGACTTGGTAATTTCCTTCCTGATTCCAATAAGAATCCTGTTAAGAGCCCTGGATGATGTGTCCCCTAGGAGTCCTTCCCACTCAGTTCTTCCCTGATTCTCATCAGCACTCTAGAATCATTCTGTATTCTGAACACAGTTCAGGATGGTAAGCTAGGTCTTGAAGTTCAATGGGCTCTAAGGATAGAAGCGGTTCTCTGGACAACAGCCTTACTCAGACAAACAGGCTTCAACCTGCCAAATGATCTCAACAGCTATCTCAGTCCACCTGGTCACTGTCATGCATAAGTTCTCAAAGACAATATTAACTTATTTTTATGTCCTGTATCATGATATTCATCCTTCAGCAGGGAGACAGCGGACGCTATCAGCCCAGATAGACAAGTGGAGAAACCGCTGGGTGATTACTACCAGCCAAGCTACTCAACATCTTCATGAGAAGTCAGATAACAAACTCTAATGGTTAGAGAATCAGGATTGGAAACAAATACAATATTCCTATGCCAGGAACAAAAGTTCCTCCCTGCTACACACTGGCCAGGTTTGATTTCTGGCTATATGACCATGTGCAAGGGACTTAACCTGTGAGTCAGTACACTCACTGATAAAATGACAGCAGTAATAAGAAGACCTACTGTTTAGGGTTTCTGTGAGTCTTAAATGAGTCAGTATTTACTAAGTATTTAGGACTTGTCTGGTACAGAGTAATCACTCAAGTAATATAAGTGATTTTCATTTTAATAGTCTTTCTATTGAGCTTTCCCCACTCCTTAGTGGCATCCTCAGACAAAAATGAATGTAGCTTTCTTCTACTAACTGAATAAATGTTTATCAATCACTCACTGGGCACCTGGCAATAGGCTAAGTGTCAAGGATGCAAGTATGACCCATGCCTTCATTAACTCACCTGTCCCATAATAATACTAGACATATACTAAGAATCACTAAATGCTGGGTGCTGCATTAATCTAGGCAATCCTCACAACAAAATCCCAGTTTGTGCACTCACTTTGCAGAGAGGGGAATTGACCAGAGAGGAAAATTGACCAGAGAAGAAAAACAATTTAACCACATTGTTAAAATATGATAGAGCTACAATTCAAGCTCAGGGAGTTTGAGTCCTGAACCTACCACTTAACCAGTTTGCCATATATTTCATTAGAAAGGCAAAATATTAAGTAAAAACCACACAACAAACTGAGTACGATAAAAATAGGGATTGAGATGGTGCATACCGGAAGGAGAGATTGGGAGAGCCTAGTAAACATACAAGAATGAGTCCAGGGGACTTTTGTCTGAATTTTTGTCTTTTATATTCACAATGAAAGCATATTTATGTGTGGATTTTAGTTATTTAAAAAGAGAAAAATAATTAAAGATGAGTTAGCAATGCAGACTCTTTATATATCCAGTCTTCTTTAGAGTTTACAAAAAGGCTTTCTCTGTCTTTACCCCACTTGAAAATTAGGACCTCCCTGCAAGGGGGTGAACAGCTGGAATCTTTATTAGCTCCACTTCAGAGACTAGAATCCTGAAGCCCAAGGAGGAGAAGGAGTGTCAAGTGACTGACCTAGGGCTTTTCATGTGTGCATGAATTCATGAATTGACTCTATCTTGGCTGGTTAATTCAAGTTCCCATTGCTGCTGGACAGTAAAATTGATGATGATGATGGCAATGATGATGTGATAATTAAAATTTCCATGGTGCTTGTTAAGACTATGCACACTGTTAAGCTTTAAAGCATCAGATCTTTTATTCACCCATTTGAAATGAGCACAATTCTTAGCCATGCGTTCCTGAAGATGGAGGGCCTGGGACTTACCAGCAGAAGCTGACTGACTCCCTGGAGGTTATGGCAGGGTTTCAGCCAAAGCCATTTGACTAGAGATTTTGCTTTTACTACTTTGTACTAACACCTCTCTTGCCAATCATCAGAAAGCAGAAAATAAACCCACACTACCTCAACCTTATGGCTAACTCCCAAGAGAACCTTCCTAGAGCACCTGAGAAGCTGTCCTGCCCTCATCTCCCTGCCAACCACTCTACCCATATGCACCTCAATTTCACCATCTGAGAAATGAAAATGGCAATGCCTCCTTCACCTCACATAACTCAGTTATAAAAATGATATGAACCAATATACAAAGGAGTCTCTCCACACAGGGAGCTCCTTCACTTTGCCTCTTATGTATATGTAGTCTCTGGCCAAGCAGTATGTAAAGACGTGGAGAAGAAGCCTTGTGACTTAAACCTGGGAGTACAAGAAGTGTGGATTTAAATTCTGGCTTGGTCACTTACATGATACATGTCCCTTGGCAAATTTCTTAAGCTCTCACTTGGTCTCCATTTCCTCATCTGTAAATAGGCTTAAAATTATCCACTTCTCAGCACTATTGTGAGACAAAATGGGATAGCGCATTAAAGCCCCTGGCACAGTGCCTGGTACAGAGTACATGCTTAGAGATGGAGCTGCCTGTGACAGGTGCCTGTATCTCCCACCGCATCCAGCCCATTTCCGATGCTCAGAACCCACTGAATGATAGAGAGTTACACAAGTTTTACAGGAGCCATTCCAACCACAAATGCTTGTTCCAAGAAATTCCATTCTATCCAAATGGATTCATTCATTCTCAAGCTATATTTCATGAGGGAAAAAGAGAGATGACAGTCCATATTTTCATTAGACCTTTTTTAAAATTTTCTTTCCTTCTCCTTTCCCTTCCCCTTCCCTTCCTCCTTCCCTTCCTCCTTCCTCCTTCCTTCCCCTCTCCCCCATCTTACCCTCTGTCCTCTCCCCTCTCTTCTCCTCCCTTCCCTCTTTCTTTCCTCCCTCCCTCCCTCCCTCCCTCCTTTCTTCCTTCTTTCTTTCCTTCCTTCCTTCCATAACATACTATTATAGAAACAGTACATAGGTTCAGAAATAAGGAGAATTGGGTTCTAAAGCACATCTAGTAAATGGGGCACTTGGAACATTGATCTAACAATTTCTTCTCCTGCCTACCTGCCTCATGAAAATGACAATAATTAATCCCACTTTTACCAAGCACTCACTTTATGCTAGACAACATGCTATAAACTTTATAACTATTGTGCTTTGAAGTCACAATGATAAATCTACTCTGAGTAGCTTGCTCTCTTTATTCACTGAGAAATACCATGTATGGATTTAAAAGTGTTCTGAATGTACTATAACACTATATAGAAATTGCTGTTATTAATTATCATTACTAACACTCTCAATACAGATCAAGGTTATAATGGCAACTGGTCCCCTCAAATACAATTAATTCACTTGATTGGATATCTTACAATCACCGTAGTTGTGTAACGGATATTTTCTTTGGCCTTCTTGACATGGCTATCATTATTTTTCAAAGTGTTACCAATATTTTAATGAACATCAGATTTCACTAAGGTTGATTGTAGGGCCTTCTTTCTAAGTGTCACAGAACTCAGAGCTATGTGTTCCTGATGAACACAATGGAAATTTTGATGTTCTGGTGAACGTTCTCTGATGATTTCCTTACAATATTCTATTACAGTGTCATTGTTAAGAGAGATCTAGCTGAGATAATAAAACTCATGGAAATATAGGTGCCAAGAGAGGCAGAACTAGAAAGAAACTTGTCTTGTCCAATACACCCTGTCCCAATCTTAGAGATGGGAAAATGCAGGAACAGAGTGGGGTGTCGATTCACCCTGGGTTTTGCTGGGACTAAAATCCAGGTCTCCTGAGTCCTATTATATAAGTGCCCAATCTACTCCTTCACAATTCCTGTGGATAGCACGAGTTCAGCTAAATCTTTTTGATAATGTATGCTAGTGAAACGTATTTTAGGCCTAGGAATTTCATTAGGAATTGAATAAGCCCAATAATAATACTAATAACATAATTAGGGAATGCCATGACTCCCACCAGTGATGTTCTCCTATTCTGGGTGATTCCAATCCAAGGAATTGTACATCTTTACAATGCAGAAGAAAGGTTGCTACAAAGATTAACATGCCATTTTTAAAGTGCTTGTTATTATTGGTTTTCAATGTCCTTGGGTAGTAACTCTCCTGCCCTTCACATTTCCTAAAAAATTGTCACATTACCCCAAAAGTTAAGCACTCATACTCTGACTCCCTTCCCAGCCAGGTAAATTCTTCATGCAGTTATATACTTTTTGTTATTTTTATGCTGGATTAATAAGCTCCAAACAACACCTTTATTGCCTAAGGGAAAGAAATATGACAGCTCCAGATGGTGGCCCATCAAAGGCTGAATGTGCTCCTGAATCTTCCTCCTTCATGGCAGTAGGGTCCCTGATGGAAAGGACTGCCACTGGCCAGCAGCTTCCACAGAGGAGAATACAAGTGCTGGATACTGCCCCTGCCCACCAACTGAGCCTTTGTGGGGAGAGTCGCAATTTTAAGGATGAATAGCTCATCTTTACTCTGTGCCATTGTCTCACAGAAACATAGATGGGACTATCTCTTGCTTGAATACATGTTTTGTTCACGACATAACATCGGAAAGTTATGCTTCGATGTCCCCAGATGGCACAAGAAAATGAAAAATCTCACCTCACTTGATTATTCTTCAGATCTCCATGATGACACTAATTATATAGTCTAATTAGCAGGCTTCTGTATGGATTATGAGCTAGCTGAAGAAAGAGAATAAATATTGAAATTTGCTAGATTTCTTCTTTGGCTTAATGCTCAGTGCTTGGGACCTTTTATAATAAGAAAAAGCCCAAGAACGAATGCATGAATTTGCTGATTATTTTTTTCCCACCAAGTGGTCCTGTGGGCAGTTTAAGGTCTTAATTTAACACATACTGTATGGAGGTACACATGCAGTCATTTGAAGCCCCAAGGGATAAGTGGTTAATTCTAACATAGATGAGAAGTGAGGAGGGCAAAAGTTTGGGAAGATTTCATAAAGGAAGAAGCACATGTTCACTCAGACTAGGAGGATGTTTTCAAGTACAGGGGACAGCATGTGCAAAGACCCCGTGGAACACTCCAGACAGAGAATTTGAGAAATGCAGTTGCTTTTGCTGACCAGAGCATAATGTGCACATTGTTCCAAAACTTGGACTGGATCCTGAAGGCAGCGATAGGAAATGAATGGTTTTCTATAAGAAACTAATATGATGAGATTTTCATTTATAAAGGCTTGCTCTGGTTATTGTTTAAAGAAGGGATTATACTGGATGCTAGAGGTGACAAAACAGGACTAGAGGCTAGACGACAGATGGTGAAGGCAGCACAAAGAAAATGCCTGAAGATGAATATAAATCTGTTTAGAAAGTAAAATCAACAGGACTGGGTGATGGTAGAGGAATGAGACAGAAGGACAGGTTGCAAGCCTATAATCCCAGCACTTTGGGAGGCTGAAGGTGGCAGATTACCTGAGGTCAGGAGTTCAAGACCAGCCTGGGCAACATGGTGAAACCCCTTCTCTACTAAAAATACAGAAATTAGCTGGCTATGATGGCTCATGCCTGTAAAAACAGCTACTGGGAACACTGAGACGGGAGAATCACCTGAATCTGGGAGGTGGAGGTTACAGTGAGCAGAGATCAGGTCACTTCATACCAGCCTGGGTGACAGAGTGAGACTCCATCTCAAATAAATAAGCAAGCAAACAAATAAATACATAAATAAAAGGAGAGGTGGCAAAATCTTGGAAAAATACATTCTGAAACTAGATTGTCGCTGGAGAATGAGAAAGGGACTCTTATGCTTGCTAGTGATGTAAGTTGAAATACCCTTAATCAGGGCAGGGTTCAGGGGTAGCCATCTCAATTCCATTGTTGGGGGTGAATTAATTTTTAGTGCCACATGGCTGCTAGCTTAACTTCAACACATTCTCTATTTCTTGGAACAAATTCACTAATATTATTTAAAACAAGACACTGGAAAGAAGAGGTTCTCTATTTATACAAGCCTCTCCCCAGTGTAGGAATTTCTCTTTAAACATCTTTTATCTAGGAAGGCACTGGCTTCCTTAAATTCTTCCTAAGACCAGAATCTCAATAACAGAAGACAGTCCTAAGTGAATTTGGGAAAGTTTAATGGTGGACATGAACATTGATAAGTCCATTTTAAATTTACAAAATGTTGCTTGTATGAAGTCCTTTTAGGTCCAGTATCATCCTACCAGGTAAGTTAAGAGATTTTTTCAAGATCACATCACCAGTAGCTGGTAGTACCAGGTTTGAAAGCCCTGAATGGTGCCCTGCTCCTCTGCTCTCACAAGGTTTATGTGTCACTGTACTGCAACATTGAATGATCAAATTTTCCTGTTTCGGCATTAGTTTCCCTCATTTGACTGCAATCTCCTTGAGAGCAAGAACTCTGTCTGATAACTGCTCATTTCATGCCTGGTTCACGAAATGGCTCAAAACACGCAGGAATTTTACACACGTTTATTGAAAGACAACAAAAGAATATCTTACGATTTGGTCCTTTTCGTTGAAAGGATAAAGTCTAAAATCCTCTTCCCTGAAACTTTTATTCAAAGTTTCATCCTCTAAACTCATAGAAGGGAAATCTTCATCTTTCACCTGAAAATGCTTCGATCATGGCATGTTAATCCAATATTCATCACCCACAGCTTTGACATATGGCTTCCAATTTTCCCTTCTAGTCATAAACTTTGCTCTTGTTGTTCTGCTTTCAAAAATGTTACTAATTAATAGTGGACTCAACAAATAGATTCCCCCACCACAAGCAGCTGTTCCCTGATTAAAAAAGCCTTACCCATGTATACAAGCCCTTGATGATTTCAAGAGACCAAAGGAAAATTGTCACGGCATCAGGGATTCAGCGTCCGACCTTCAGGCAGTGCCTAAGTAGTGCCAAGCCACGCGCATCAAGAGAAAACCCATGTGAGTCAGTTGCCCAGATGTTTTATTGTCAGGTCACCAAGGATCTTGATGATTGGAGGCTGAGCTGCCAGGGTTTGTATGACCATGTGTAGCCACGGCTTCAAAGGGAGCGCAAGCCTAATAAAGTAGAAACTAATTCCAGAACAAAAATGTGGGGCTGGAAGGAAAAAAGGAGAGAGGCAGGAAGATCTGGGCAAAAGGAGGGGGCCTAGTGGAGGGTAAATGAGAGGACCTTAGGAGACTGGGGTGGGGAACAGTATGGGTTCTATCAGAGGTTGGTGCTGAGGAACACTCAGGGTCTTGGTTTGCCATTCTTGGAAGGAATACATACCATTTAGTGAACATCAACTCTGTGCTACAGACTGCTCCATGTGCTGAGAGTAAGTTGTGCACAAGATAGCCATGGTATATGCTCCCATGTAGCTCAGAAGTTAGTGGAGACAAGGGACATTAGAGTGCTTGTGAGATGTGTTTCAGAAGGAAAATGCAAGGCACTAAGAGGTCTCAGAGGTGGTTTATCTGATACATATCTGCGAGTGTGTGCATGGTAGAAAGCTTCCTGGAAGAAGTAGAATCTAAGCTGAATCTTGAAGAATGAATAAGTTTAGCCAGACTTTGTCAGGAGAACCTTGTTCTCCTCAAAGGGAGAGTGCAATGAAAGTCTGAAGGTGAAATATTGAGAGGTTCAAGAAAGTGAGTTCAGTAATGAGGGCAAGGACTTCTGCTTTGTTACGTATAGAGTCCCCAGTGTTTAGGACAGTGTCAGCAGATTGCATTTGTTCAGCAAAAATGTGTTGAGTTGATGAAATTTTGAGAAAGGTATCATATATGCCACCTTGGGGTTACCCCTGTCTTTACTCCCTCATTCTAAGAGCATTTCATCCTCTCTCTTTCCTCTTCTTCCCAAATGGAATGAAAGAGTCATGTACTTGGAGGTATACTGAACAGATTGTGGATCAGCCTCAGATCTGAGTTCTCATTCTAGCTCTGCTAGGACTGTCTGGTGAAACTTTGGGCAGTGTACGTCTATGTCCCGGATCTATAACATGAAGGGTTTGGGCAAGTCAGAAATTGCCAACTGGTGGTTCAGGGATGTGCTAAAATGCTTATTTGGCCTACATATTATCTTCAAAACACTTGTATTTGGTGCCAACATAAATATTTTAAAGGATATTAATTGCCAACAAATAAATATTTGTGTGCATTAGAGCATTCCTACAATCACAGAGGGCATCAATCTTGGGAACCTCTGTGGCAGCTTTTCCTTTAGATAAAGCCTGGCCTTTCCACTTCACTCTCTTGACTGACATCACTCATTCACCTTCCCTGCTTGGCCTTGGTGGACGTCGAAGTGTACCACCTCTACACCAAATCATCTCAAAGGTCCTCTCCATATTTAAAATCCTTGGAGGCCAGCCCCTGGTTATGTGACAAAATGAAGAGCAAATATCATCTACTTATTTTTTTCCCCAGTAGAACATTTTTCATTTAAAAAGTTATTCTCTGAAGATACTACTCCAGGACCCCTCGGCAGATAATGGAGAACAGCGGGTAGCATGGAAACAGAAGCACAAGCCCAGTTAGGTAAGAGTAAGGAAAGAAAAGGCTCCAGGAGCCCCAGAAGCATCATTCTGTGTCACCTAACCCTAGCCAGGCATCCAACAACAATCCTGCCCCCAAACGTGGTCTGAAACCTGCAAGACAAGACGGACATAAAAGAAGTAAGAGGAAAGTATCAAAAGCAATTCAAGCATCAGAAGTAAAGGCTAGAGTGAGATCTAAGGTGAGCAATCACAATGCACGCAGTAGGCATTTAATAGGATTATGACATATTTGGGGAAAACTGGTAGTACCATCTTTTGCAATAGAGATGCACAAATGCCTCTTAAGGGGAGACCAGCATATCATTTAGAACTGAGCTGCCTCTTGATGTGATGCTGGGAAGAGAGGCTGTAACATTTGCAGACACCTATAGCATATCATACACAATATTTTGTCATCCCTTTATGCATCATAACTCTATAGAATAAAGTGTTCATGTTATAAGTTAAGTTTTCTGTGGCTCAGAGAGGTAAGAGTTTCCCAAAATCATGGAGCAGAATTTGCACCCGGGCCACCTGGTCTACCCTTCCCTGTCTTTATTATGTTTGTTTCTGCTGGCACCTCCCATTTTTTAGGTGTTTTATATTCTGGTGCCATCTCAGCAGGCACCAGGTTCCAGGTGCCCCACTCTACAGCAAGTATCCTCTCTGGTTTTTGGCTAAAAATGGTCAACTCAGGCCTCTGGCCTGGCTCAATTTGCAGGTCATCCCTTTCCCTCTCTTTGAAAATATCTGGATTCCTCATCTCATGCCAAATACAAGGGAGAAGGCCAGAGACACAGAGACATCTGGCAGGTTGTCCCCCACCTGAGGCCCTACTAGTCTGACCACACACTACAAGAGAGATGGAATTTCCCAGATTCAGCAGAACAAAATGAACAAGAGTTGACCCAGCCTTGTCCCTTAGTACAGATAAAGATGTGGGATGTATGAAACAATCTCACACGCTCCCTTGTCATTTTAGTTTTGCCGAGCAATGGAACTGGTCTCTGTTTTATACAGGCCAGAAGAGGACAAGTCTATCACATTTTAAGGAGGGAAATGTAGCTGGGAAAGAATCCAGAGGAAGAAGGAATTGAAGACAGTGGCTGCATAATCACTGACAATCTGTATGGTATGAAGTATACTCCAGGACTCTGACAAAACTGAATTTCAAGTTTGTCTCTTGTTTGCAATTTATGTATGTATTTTTTATCGTAGCAAAATATGCACAACCTAAAACTTGTCATTTTAATCAACGTCGTTGTTTTTGTGTGTGTGTGTGTGACCGATTCTCTATTGCCCAGGCTGGAGTGCAGTGACATGATCTTGGCTCACTGCAATCTCCACCCCCCAGGTTCAAGCGATTCTCCTGCCTCAGCTTCCCGAATAGGTGGGCTACAGGCACGTGCCACCACACCCAGCTAATTTTTTATTTTTAGTAGATGTTTCACCATATTGGTTAGGCTGGTTTTGAACTTCTGACTTCGTGATCTACCCATCTTGGCCTCCCAAAGTGCTGGGATTACAGGTGTGAGCCACCTCGCCTGGCCAATTTTAATCACTTTCAAGAGTGCAGTTCTGTGGCATTAAGTATATCGTCACTGTCATGCAACCATTACCACCATCCATCCCCAACTTTTTAATCTTTCCCAACTGAAACTCTATACCCATTAAACACTAACCTCCTATTCCCCTGCCCCACAGGCCTTGACAACCACCGTTCTATTTATTGTCTGTTTCTATGTGTTTGGCTACTCTGCTTATCTTGTATAAGTAGAATCATGCAGTATTTGTCCTTCTGTGACTGGCTTATTTCACTTAGCATAATGTCCTCAAGGTTGACACACATTATAGTATGCATCAGAATGTCCTTCCTTTTCAAAACTAAATAATATTCCATTGTATGTCTATATCACATTTTCTTTTTCCATTTATCCACTTGTGTTGCCTCCACATTTTGCTATTGTGAATAATGCTGCTATAAATATGGATGCACAAATACTATAGAAATATTTCAAAAATCATGGCAAATATACATTTTGAAAGCAACGATTAGTAGCTAACATTATGTAACCAACTGAGGAGCCCCACTGGATTTATTGTAATGAGGAAAATAATTTCTAGTAAAACAAAAAATGGCTATTATTAAGGGAGTTATGGGAAATTGATCTTCCCCACTGTACCAGAATTCTTTTCTTAAAAATAAAATGTCGGCGGCAGCCTCTCGCCGGCTCTCAACTTTGAGGAGTTTCAAGCAGCAGTGGCAGCCGCAGAACCCTGGGGGAAGCAGCCAAGCTCTCCGTGGGTTCCCGGGGGCTCTCCCGGGTTCCTCTCATCGCAGGCTGAAGGTAATGAGAGGCCCTAAGATCCCAGAGGATGCCGTAAGAGGAAAAGTTAGGAGAGTGTTGAAGACTCTGCCTACTACAAATATAGGAATTAACAAAACCAGAGAGTAAACAACGCACCCACAACCACCCAGCAGGTGTGTGAGGAGTCCATTGCCAGAAGTGTAAGAGTTCCCTTTTCGGCGGGATCCAAGATGGCCGTTTAGGAACGGCTCGGTATTGCAGCTCCCAGTGAAAGCGCAGAGGGTGAGTGGATGCCGCATTTTTATTGCCCACAGACTAGGAAATCCCCAGGCGGAGGAGCTCCACGGGTTGCCAGCGCGGTTGTTTCGGCCAGCGCGGCTGTGTCCGCGGGTGCCGCTGCTTTGCCTGGCGCGGCTGCTTTGTCAGCCCCCCGGCACAGTGGTTCTCCTTACAAAATACACTGGTCTGTGTGCCCTTTTGGCTGGCGATTGGAGCCACGGGAAGTCGCCCATTCATCTGGTTAGAAAGGGGACTGAACAGGGAACCAGGACAGTAGATTCCAGGGCAAAAAAAGCGCCAGGAATCTCAGTGCCACTGTTTAAGCCAGCGGTGAGTCGCCACACAGGAAAACACACAGATCCTGGTGCCTCTTCAACAGGCGACTGGAACACCAACTTAAAAAAAAAAAAAAAAAAGGCTCTGAGGCAGGGAGCCAGGTGATCAGGCTTGGCTGGTCCCACCCCCAAAAAAGAACAGCAATCAGAAACTCTCTGGATTGAGAGTTTCACAGCAAGCGCAGCTGAACCCGGGACGATCCAGCTTTGTGGGGGAGGGGCATCCGCCATTACCGAGGCAGCCCGCCTTTGCCAAGGCAACCTGCCATTGCTGAGGCAGCCCGCCATTGCCAAGGCAACCCGCCACTACAGAGAGACTCCACCTTAACACAGGCGGGCCACCATTGCCGAGGCAGTTCTAACTACACCCATATAAACAGGACTGCAGGGAAGATCACTCTGCAGCTGGGCGGAGCCCACAGCACCTCAGCAAACCCTCTACAGGCAGACAGTGACTAGGCTGCCTCCTTGCTGGGCAGGGCAGCTCTGAAGGAAAAAAATAGAAGGCAGTAGCATAACGGAAACTCATAAATAAAGCCCTAAATCCCTGAGACAGAGCACCTGGGAACAAAAAGCGGTTTATGAGTTCTGTTGCAGCAGACCTAAACGTACCTGCCCAGCAGCTCTTAATGAACAACGGAGCTCATAGCTCAGCATTTGGGGTCCTATAAAGAACAGACCATCTCCTCAAGCAGCTCCCTGACCCCTGTATATCCAAAGAGCTACCTCATAAAGGAGAGATCAGAATGACACTTGATGGGTATCCTTCTGGGACAAAGATAGCAGAAGAAGAAAACTGGTAACAACCCTTGCTGTTCTGCAGCTGCTGCAGGTGATCCCCAGTCAAGCAGGGCCTGGAGTGGACCTCAGCAGACCTACAGCAGAGGGGCCAGACTGTCAGAAGGAAAACCAAGAAATAGAAATAACCTCATAATCAACAAACAGAATGTCCACTCAGAGACCCAACCTGAAAGCCAGCAACTACAAAGATGACAGGTGGATAAATCCATAAAGATGGGAAGAAACCAGCGCAAAAAGGATGAAAACACCCGAAACCAGAACACCTCTCCTCCTAAAAGGGATCACAACTCCTCACCAGCAAGGGAACAAGGTTGGATGGAGAACGAGTGTGATGAAATGACAGAATCAGACTTCAGAATGTGGGTAGTAAGAAACTTCTGTGAACTAAAAGAACATGTTCTAACTCAATGCAAAGAAACTAAGAACCTTGAAAAAAGATTTGACAAAATGCTAACGAGAATAGACAAAATAGAAAGGAATATAAGTGAATTGATGGAGATGAGAAACACAACATGAGAACTTCGCGAAGCATGCACAAGTATCAACAGCCGAATTGACCAA
>NW_016107635.1:709754-753549 GCF_001604975.1 Cebus imitator | reverse complement strand
GGAAAACTGGCTAGCCATGTGCAGAAAGCAGAAACTGTACCCCTTCCTGACACCTTACACTAAAATTAACTCCAGATGGATTAAAGACTTAAACATAAGACCTAACATCATAAAAACCCTAGAAGAAAATCTGGGCATAACCATTCAGGACATAGGTGTAAGCAAGGACTTCATGACCAAAACACCAAAAGCATTGACAGCAAAAGCCAAAATAGACAAATGGGACCTAATCAAACTCCACAGCTTCTGCACAGAAAAAGAAACAGTCATTAGAGTGAATTGGCAACCAACAGAATTGGAAAAAATTTTTGCAGTTTACCCATCTGACAAAGGGCTGATATCCAGAGTTTACAAAGAACTAAAACAGATTTACAAGAAAAAAACTAACAAGCACATTCAAAAGTGGGCAAAGGATATGAACAGATACTTTACAAAAGAAGATATACATGAGGCCAACAAACATATGAAAAAATGCTCATCATCACTGGTCATCAGAGAAATGCAAATCAAAACAACATTGAGATACCATCTCACGCCAGTTAGAATGGCGATCATTAAAAAATCTAGAGACAACAGATGCTGGAGAGGATGTGGAGAAATAGGAACCCTTTTACACTGTTGGTGGGAGTGTAAATTGGTTCAACCATTGTGAAAGACAGTGTGGCGATTCCTCAAGGACCTAGAAATAGAAATTCCGTTTGACCCAGCAATCCCATTACTGGGTATATATCCAAAGGATTATAAGTCGTTCTACTATAAGGACATGTGCACATGAATGTTCATTGTAGCACTGTTTACAATAGCAAAGACCTGGAACCAACCCAAATGCCCATCGATGATAGACTGGATAGGGAAAATGTGGCACATATACACCACGGAATATTATGCAGCCATCAGAAACGATGAGTTTGTGTCCTTTGTAGGGACACGGAAGAACCTGGAAACCATCATTCTCAGCAAACTGACAGAAGAGCAGAAGATCAAAGACCGCATGTTCTCACTCATAGGTGGGTGTTGAACAATGAGAACACATGGACACAGGGAGGGGAGCACTACACATTGGGGCCAGTTGGAGGGAAATAGGGCTGGGATGGTGGGGGGTGGGGAGCTGGGGAGAGACAGCAAGGGGAGAGATGCCAGATGTAGGTGATGGTGAGGAAGGCAGCAAATCACACTGCCATGTGTGTACCTATGCTACAATCTTGCATGTTCTTCACATGTACCCCAAAACCTAAAATGCAATAAAACAAATAAATGGGAAAAAAATATGTCACCATGTTCTTTCTCTTCTTTAAGTATACCCTCTAAGATACATTGGTTTCAGAATAACATACAAATTAACATGGCATTCATGACCTTAGCCAAGCTTCCTAGCCTCATCTGTTATCTCTTCCTTTATCCCCAAGCTTCCTGTGAAGCAATCATTCTGTACAAGGAGCCCAACTTTTTCTGTTATGCCTCAGGCTTTACACTCTCTATTCCTTTCATTTTCATCTTGGAGAGCCCTTCACTGTAGTACTGATGACATGGTATGGTATAGAAGCAGTCTCTTCCCACATCATTTGCTTATGAGCTAGAGGGTGAGGATTTTATGTTACTAATTTCTACAATACTTCTATTAATCATGGAAGGACTTAGTGCTTTTCTATGTGATTGGATGAGTAAAAGTGCAAATATTGCTCAGTAGATAAAGCAGGATTTGAATATCTTGACTGAACCCTTATTTGGCTACATAAATCCCTTTTCAAGTGACAAGGAAGGATAAGTCACAGGCACATCTGAAATCTGATTTTCATTTAAAGACTCAGATGAGAACTGCAGTTCCTACAGGTTTTTTTCAGCACATGGACCGCAAGAGTACATACTGTAAATCCAGAATTCACATTAGAGGCAAACAGGGCCAGAGTATGAATTAGAAGGAAATGGGACAAATAAGGTATTATAAGGGCACATGCACACGAATGTTCATTGCAGCACTGTTTACAATAGCAAAGACTTGGAACCAACCGAAATGCCCACTGATGATAGACGACGAGGAAAATGTGGCACATATACACCATGAAATACTATGCAGCCATAAAAAATGGTGAGTTTGTGTCCTCTGTAAGGACATGGATGAACCAGGAAACCATCATTCTCAGCAAACTGACACAAGAACAGAAAATCAAACACTGCATGTTCTCACTCATAGACGGGTGTTGAACAATGAGAACACATGGACACAGGGAGGGGAGCATCACACACTGGGATCTGTTGAGGGGAACTAGAGGAGGGACAGGGGTGTGGGGTGGGGAGTTGGGGAGGGATAACATGGGGAGAAATGCCAGATATAGGTGATGGGGAGATAGGCAGCCAACCACATTGCCATGTGTGTACCTATGCAACAATCTTGCATGTTCTTCACATGTACCCCAGAACCTAAAATGCAATAAAATATGTATTTTTAAAAAAAGAAAAAAAAAAAGAAAAGCTGCAACATAATCTCTTTAGATAGTCTTTCCCACGGGCCTTTTGTAATTTCATATAGCAGGCATCATTTATTTATTATTATTTATTTATTTTACTGAATTAATACTTCTAATTGACAAAATTATATAAATTTATAATATACAACATGTTGCTTTGAAACATGTATACATTGTGGAATGGCTAAATTAAGCTAATTAACATACGTGTTACCCCATATAGTTATCAATCTTGTTGTGAGAACACTTAAAACCTACTCTCTTAGCAATTTACAAGAATACAATGCATTGTTATTAACTATTGTCACCATTTTTTACAGTAGACCTTTTGTACATATTTTTCCAAACTGAGTTTTGTATCCTAACACCACCCAATTCCAGTCCCTAGTAACCATCATTCTACTATCTACATCTATGAATTCACCTTTTTGATTCCACATACAAGTGAGATTATGCAGGTATTGATTGACTTATGACCTATGCAACTTACGACCATTCGACTTTATGACCACAATCGCTAGCCATGACTGCTCCGCGTCTGGCAGCGCAAACGTTGCCCAGCTGGGCGTACAACAGTGCGGACCTGCTTCTGGCAGCACTACCATCTCCGCGTGCATATAGTCTACCCAACTTACGACCAAATCGTGTTACGACCGGTCTGTCGGAACCAATCATAGTCGTAAGTCGAGCACTAGCTGTATCTGTTTTTCTGTGCCGATCACTTAACACTATGTCTTTCAGATTCATCCATGTTGTTGAAAATAAGCCTTTAAAAATAAGAAAATCCTTTCGTTTGCAACAACATAGTATGTTATTTTGTACATATACCACATTTTCTTTATCTATTTATCCATTGATGGGTACTTCCATTGATTTTATGTTTGGCAATTGTGAATAATTCTGTAAAATATGTTAATGTAGTTATCTCTTTAAAATACCAATATTGTTTCCTGTGGATGAATATCCAGAAGTGAGATGGCTGGATCATATGATAATTATAGATTTAATTTTTAGAGGAAACTCCATGTTTTCCATTAATGGTTCTACTGATTTAGTCTCCTACCAACAGTGTGCAAGGGGTCTCTAGTCTCCACATCCTCTCTACCTGGTGTTATCTTTTCTTTTTTATTATAGCCACTCTAATAGGTATGAGGTGATATCTCACTGTGGTTTTAATTCGCATTTCTCTGATGATTAGTGATGTTATGGATTTTTTATTGGGCATTTGTATGCCTTTGTTTGAAGAGTGTCTCTTCAGGGGTGTAGCCCGTTTTTTGTTTGGGTGATGTGTTTTCTTGCTGCTGAGTTGTTTGCGTTCCTTATATATTTTTGGACATTAAACTCACAAGATGTGCAAATATCTTCTCCCACTCCATAGGTTACTCTGTTGTTTGTTTCCTTGTCTGTGAAGAAGCATTTTCCAGTCTGAAGTAATCCTATTTTTCTATTTTTACTTTTGTTTTTGTTGCCTGTGCTTTTGGGTTTGTATCTAAAAAATCATTGCTCAGACCAATGTCATAGAGCTATTTCCCTGTTTTCTTTTAGGAATTTCACAGTTTTAGGTCTTACATTTAAGTATTTAATGCATTTTAAGTTGATATTTGCATATAGTGTGATATAAATTTCATCATTCTGCATTTAAATATCCAGTTGTCTCAATACCATTTATTGAAGAAACCATTCTTTCTCCATTGTGTATTCCTGTCACCCCTGTTGAAAATCAATTAACTCTAAATGCATGTATTTATTTCTGAAACTCTATTTTGTTCCATTGGTGTGTGTGTCTCTTTTTATGCCAGTACCATGCTGTTTTGATCACTATAGCTTTGTTGTATATTTTGAATTCAGGTAGTGTGATGTTTTCAGCTTTTTTATTTTTGCTTAAGATTGCTGTGGATATTTATGTTTTCTTGCAGTTCAGTATGAATTTTAGATTTCTTTTGTCATTTCTGTAAAAAATGTGTATTATTTTTTGATAAGAACTACATTGAATCTGTAGAGTTTTTTTGGGTAGGATGGACATTTTAATGTTCTTCTGTTCTTCCAATCTATAAACATGCAATATCTTTCTATTTATTTGTGTCTTTTCCAATTTCTTTTATCAATATGTTATAGTTTTTAGTGTATAAGTCTTCAACTCCTTGGTGAAATGTATTCCTAAGTTTATCATTATTTTTTTAAACCTATTGTAAATAAAATTATTTTCTTGATTTCATTTTTGGATTGTTCATTGTTAGTGTATAGAAATACTACTGAATTTTGTGTTAATTTTACATCCAGCAACCTTACTAAACCAACTTATTTGTTCTAACAATTATGTGCGTGTGCATGCATGCGTGCGTGCATGCATGTGTGTGTGTAGCTCAGGGTTTTCTATATGTAAGGTCATGTTTCCTGTGAACAGGGACAGTTTAACTTCTTTCCAAATTGGATGACTTTTATTTCTTCTTTCTTTTTTTTGAGATTTCTTTTTCTTCCTTTTTCTCTTCCCCTTCCCCTTCCCCTCCTTCTCCTTCTCCCTCCCCTTCCTCTCTGTTTCCCAGGCTGAAGTGCAGTGGCATGAAATTGGCTTACTGTAATCTCTGCCTCCTAGGTTCAAATGATACTCATGCCTGAGTAGCTAGGATTACAGGCACACCACACCACACCTGGCTGATTGTTTTGTATTTTTAGTAGTGATGAGGTTTCACCATGTTGGCAAGGCTGGTCTCGAACTCCTGATCTCAAGTGACCCGCACACCTTAACCTCTCTGAGTGCTTGGATTAAAGGCATGAGCCACCTCACTCAGCATGGATGCCTTTTATTTCTTTCTTGACTCATTGTTCTGACTGGAACTTCCAGTACTGTGTTGAAGAGAAGTGGAGAGAGTAGGCAGTGTCTCGTTCTATCTCTAGGCACCAGGCTGGAGTGCAGTGGTGTGACCTCCGCTCACTGCAACCTCCGCCTCCCAGGTTCAAACAATTCTCCTGCCTCAGCCTCCAGAGTAGCTGGGACTACAGACGCACGCCACCACGCCCGGCTATTTTTTTATATTTTAGTAGAGAGGGGGTTTCACTATTTTGGCCAGGATGGTCTTGGTCTCTTGACCTCGTGATCAGCCCACCTCGGCCTCCCAAAGTGCTGGGATTACAGGTGTGAGCCACCGCGCCTGGCCTCCTTGTCACATATTTCTGATCTTATTGAATATTATTTGACTTTTTCTCATTGAGTATAATTTTAGTTTTGTGTTTGTTACACATGGCCTTTACTGTGTTGAGGTACTTTCCTTCTATACATAATTTTTTTTTGTCATGAAAGGATGTTACATTTTGTTAACTTCCTTTATTTTACAACTGTTGAGGTGATCATATGGTTTTTGTCCAACAGGAATAATTTAAACTAAATTTCATGATAGCAAAAGACTTTAGAGGCTATGAGGCAAGTCTTGCTCTCTAGGCCTTGGTTTACTCATTGACAAAACAAGAATGTTGGACCAGAGATTCTGAAATCCTCCAAATTTCTGTCAATTTGGTCATGCTCTTCAAATACAATGTCCTAAATCTAAGTACCTCCAAAAGTAATCCTGAACACATTTTGTGGTTAGCATTTTTTCCCTAGACACAAGTTATCTATGATACACACTATCCATTTAATTTATATTCTCCGGCGCTAAAAGAAGTCTGTTCCCTCACCACTTTGAGGCCTTGTGGACATTTGTCTTCCTGAGCTCCCTTCTCTTTGCAAAATAGCTCCTAGTTTCTTCTATTTTATAATTTACAGGCACTTTTCCATGTTGGACATGCCCTATCCTACCCTTACCAACTTCAAGGGTGGTACAAAGAATGGATTCCAAGACTTCAGTGGAATCAATCTGCTACATCTAGAGCCCAGGTTTCATGTTTGAATGATGGTAAGTCAGCACCATCAGCTGAGGTTTCATCCAGGACTAGGAGTAATTTGAATGTTAGGATTTGTTTGACATAAAAGTAGGATGAAAGGTTCTAAGAGAGAAGAAGCAGTTATAAGAGATTGAAGGAGATTTGGAACCTCTTTCCTCATGGAATCCTTACAGATGAGTCCTGTCATCTGTTGTGTTAATTTTCTGTTGCTGTTGTAAAAAAAAAAGTACTACCCCATTAGTGGCTTTAAACAAATATAAATTTATTATCTCACAATCCTGTGGATTATAAGTTTTGTTTGGCTTGGCTGGATCTCACACAAAGCCCAGTGGACTCTGAGTAAGGGCTCGCAATACCAAGATTCAGGTGTCATCAGGACTGTGTTTCTTACTGAGTTTCTTGGGTGAGAATCAACTTCCAGGCTCTTTCAGATTGCTGAATGAATCCAATTTCATGTGACTTTAAGACTGGAGTTTCTATTTCTTTGCTGGTTATCAGACCGGAAGAGTAATAGGAGATGAGGTTGGTAATGTAGGTTAGGGCCAGTTTGAGTTTAGCTGGTATTTGGATTCTACCACAAGGTCAATGGAAAACAATTAGGGTGCTTTCGTGAAAAAGGGAGATTATTTGATTTGTATTTATAGACATTACTTGATAATCCTTGTGGACAATTAATTATAGTAATACAAAAGTGGAAACAGGGAAACAAAATAGAAATCTACTGAAGCAGATCAGGTCAAAGATCACAGTGTCGTGACCAGGGACATAATAATAGAATCTAAAATCTAGATCCTGAGTGCACAGCTTCAAGCTTTCTGACACAATTTGAGAACCTTAGGATCAACTCATACAGTTTTTGAAACGATATCAAGTCTTAAAGAACACTTCAGAAAAGTGTTGCATTTCAAAAACAATAAGACAAAAATCCAGCCTGAAATAACTTGTCCATGCTTGCAAAGTAAGTTGATGACAGAGCTGTGATCAGAACTATGCCTTGACACCTGGTACAGTGCTTCTTTTACTGCATTCACTTGCTTATAGTTGGTCCTTATCAAGTATTTCACCAGCAAAATATTGCTCACAAAAGGCAGAGACCATTTTGACTCAGAAAAGGAGGAAGATATGTTGTTCTGATGTTGGGGGTTATTTTAGGTAAGATAAGAGCATGGATTAAAGGAAAAGGGGACCTGTTTGCAGGTGTCTGAGAGACGAGACTAAAGGAAAAAGGTTCTTAGAAGTAAGAGCATGACTGATTTTCTCTAATGCCACCAGGATGGCCTGGCAAGGCTGGGCCTGGTCTCCCACCAGGTAAAAATGATGGGTTCCCAGAAAGTCAAAGCTTTTCATGTGTTCTTGGCGAAATCACAAGTCAGGATGAGGGCATGAACAGATTGCTACTTTATACTCTGCTCATTTAGAATCTGCTACAGTTAAGAAAGGGTATGTGTGATGCTCATGTATAATAGAAGCCAAAATAAGTACTGAGATCTGCTCTTAGTGGTAACAATGTATTATAACATAATGCAATCTACTCTGACTTTACACTTCATCATCTCCTCTACTTATTCATATTGATTTAATCTTATCTTGTGTAATGCATACAAGTCACATCTAAGTGTGTGTGTGTCCATGATGTATTTGTGTACAGTCATCCCTTCTTATCCTTGGAGGATTGTTTTCAGCACTTCCCACAAATACCAAAATCTGAAAATGCTCAAGTTCTTTATATTAAATAGTGTTGTATTCTCATATAACCTAAGCACATCCTCCTTTATACTTTACATCATCTCTAGATTACTTATAATAATGAATACAGTGTAAATGCAATGAAAATGATTGTTATGCTGGTATTGTTTTCTTATTTGTGTTTTTAAAAATTGTTGTATTGTTCTTAAGCAAAAAGAACCCAGGTGGAGTCATCACATGTCTGACTTTAAACTATATTATAAGGCTACAATAACTAAAACAGCATGATAGTGGTACAAAAATAGACACACACACCATTTGAACAGAATAGAGAAAGCAGAAATAAAACCACACACCTTCAGCCATCTGATCTTTGACAAAACTGACAAAAACAAGCAATGGGCAAAGGACTTCCTATACAACAAATAATGCTGAGGTAGCTGGTTAGCCAAGATTGAAGAATGAAACTGGGCCTCTACCTTTCACCAGAGGGAAAAAAAACCCAAAAAACTCAAGATGAATGAAAGATTTAAATGTGCAAACTCAAACTATAAGAATCCTAGAAGAAAACCCAGGAAACACTATTCAGGACATTGGCCTTGGGAAAGAATTTATGACTAAATCCCCAAAAGCAATTGCAAAAAAACAAAAAGAACCAAAATTGACAAGTGGGACCTAATTAAAGAGCTCCTGCATAGCAAAAGAAACCATCAACACAGTGAAAGAAAAACCTACAGAATGGGAGAAAGTATTTACAAATTAAACATCTGACAAAGGTTCAATATTCAGAATCTATAAGAAATTTAAACAATTCAACAAGCAAAAACAAATAATCCATTTAAAAACAGGTGAAAGACATGAACAGACACTTTTGAAAAGTGACTAAACAAACATGAAAAAGTGCTACATATCACAATTCATTAGAGAATTGCAAATCAAAACCAAAATACAATTCTGTTCAGAATGGCTATTATTGAAAACCCCAAAACAGTAGATGCTGGTGAGGCTGCAGAGAAATGGGAAGACTGACATACTGTTGGTGGAAATGTAAATTAGTTCAGCCAGTGTGAAAAGCAATTTGGAGAACTATCATAATAGCAAAGACCTAGGTACTCATCAATGGTCATTTGGAGAAATAAAATGTGGTACCTATACATCATGGAATACTACTTAGCCATAAAAATTAATGAAATCATGTCTTTTGTAGCAACATGAATGCAGCTAAGAGTCATTATCCTAAGTGAATTAATGTAGGAGCAGAAAACCATATATAGCAGATTATCACTTATAAGTGGTTGCTAAATATTGGGCATTTTTGGACAAAAAGATGGCAAAAATAGATCCTGGGGACTACTAGATAGAGGAGGGAAGGAAGAAGGCAAGTTCTGAAAAACTGCTAGGTACTATTCACACTGTCTGGATGATGGGATTATTTGTGTCCCATCTCACCCATGTAACTAACCTTTACCTGTACCTCCTGAGTGTAAAATAACAGTTAAAACTATTTATATGTTAAAAAACATTAAAATAAAATAAAAACAAAGAGATCAATGTTAGGAGAATAAAATATAAACTGTTGTACTTTTATATTCTTTTGTTTTCTAATATTTTCAGTCCATGGTTGGTTGAAACTGCATATGCAGAACCCTTGTATACAAAGGGAAGACTGTATATAAATTATGTTTATATGTATTTCTTTTTTCTTTTGTGAGATCCTTGCTTAGTCTGAAGACAATTTAGTCTTATTTATGTCTGCCTAATCAAATGATCTGTTTGTATGAATTAACTTACATGAGAGGCTTGTGTTTACTTTTCTTTCTTATTGAAGGAGAAGAGAACATATTGGTACCTTAGTGAATACAGAGGTGGGGACTGGGAGAAGGGGTGGGGATTAAGGACAGAAGAATACAGCGGGCAATAGGTTGTGTGTGTCCACTTTTTGATAGCACCATAGGTGAATTTTTATTTATTTATTTATTTTTTATTTTATTGCATTTTAGGTTTTGGGGTACATGTGAAGAACACGCAAGATTGTTGCATAGGTACACACGTGGCAGTGTGATTTGCTGCCTTCCTCCCCATCACCTACATCTGGCATCTCTCCCCTTGCTGTCTCTCCCCAGCTCCCCACCCCCCACCGTCCCTCCCCTATTTCCCCCCAACTGACCCCAGTATGTGATGCTCCCCTCCCTGTGTCCATGTGTTCTCATTGTTCAACACCCGCCTATGAGTGAGAACATGCGGTGTTTGATCTTCTGCTCTTCTGTCAGTTTGCTGAGAATGATGGTTTCCAGGTTCATCCGTGTCCCTACAAAGGACACAAACTCATCGTTTTTGATGGCTGCATAATATTCCATGGTGTATATGTGCTACATTTTCCCTGTCCAGTCTATCATTGATGGGCATTTGGGTTGGTTCCAGGTCTTTGCTATTGTAAACAGTGCTGCAATGAACATTCGTGTGCACGTGTCCTTATAGTAGAACGATTTATAATCCTTTGGATATATACCCAGTAATGGGATTGCTGGGTCAAATGGAATTTCTATTTCTAGGTCCTTGAGGAATCGCCACACTGTCAGGTGAATTTTTAAGTAGTTTTGTGGGAGAAAGGGCGGAAAGGAAAGGGGTGATACAGGAGGATGGAAACAGGAGGATGACTCTCTGGAGAGATATGTTGGTAGCAGGAGCTAAATAATCTGTTTCAGTAAGATAATTTGTGAGACAACTCACAATATATCAGTTAGCTACAGCTTTATAATAAATTACACTAAAAAATTAGTGGTGTTTTTAATAGAGATATAGTAGAAGGAGAAGGATGGTTATCAGAGGTCGGGAAGGGCAGTAGGGGGCTTGGGGGAGGTGGGAATGGTTAATGGATACAAAAAATAGTTAAATGAATAAGACCTAGCATTCAATAGCACAACAGGTGACTATTGTCAATAATAAGTTAGTTGTATATTTTTAAATAGCTAAAAGAGTATAATTGGATTGTTTGTTTCACAAAGGATAAATGCTTGAGGGGATGGGTACCCTTTTCTTTGATGTGATTATTGCAAATTGCATGCCTGTGTCAAAATATCTCACATACCCCATAAATATATATGCCTACTATGTAACTACAAAAATTAAAAATATATATATTTTTAAAATATAGTTTGAAATAATTGTAAATTATGTTTTCACCAGTCTATGACTTGAATGGACAGCTCTGGAAAATCAGGCTGGCTTTGGTTAGGCAGTTATTCAGGTCTTTCTGGGGCTCAATCTAAAATTGCCTTGCCTGAGACAGCTATATCTGTTTCACGCGCCTCATCCTCTAGCAGTCCTGTCTAGGCATGTTCTTGAAAGTCCTTTCTCAAGCCTCTACTTATATCAAGTTTGTTATTATCTTACTGAACAAATCACATGGTCCAAACTCAGATTTAGGGAGCTTACTATCAATGGATATGAATTCATAAAGGAGTGAGAAGTTTTATAACCAATCTACTACATATAAGAACATTTTCTTCAGGCCGCGTCATAAAGAATCAGGCAGAGTTGAGGAGTGGAGCATTCTCCTCCTTTAGGCCTGGAATACGACTTGGGTCTAATGCAATGTGTACTGTAGAAAATACAGCAGGAGCTCTCGATTCACTGTTGAGGTGGTGGTGAGAGCATGTGGTGAGTGAGTTACTCCACTGGCAAAGTCTTTTTGACAAATTACTTTGGGCACATAGTCATAATGATAAAAAAAATCTTTGGAAATATATTTTGTGGGACTTTGACAGGAATCTTCCTCAGCAGGAGCACAGAATTGTCATTCAGGGATCTTGAGTGCCATGTTAATGGTGACAGCCACCCCAAGTGACTTTCTACAGGAGCCGTCAACAAAGGAACCAAAATAGAAGAATAAAAGATGAGTTGCTACTGAGTATGTGTGAATAGCAACAATAATTGGAAAGAGGTTTTAGCTAGATGGTGCTAAGATCCTACGATCTTCCAGGTGCTAGCCTTTGAAATAACAAAATTTGGGTATTCATGCTATAGACACTTCAGGCCATTATGACATAGGGGACATGCCAGTTATATTTACATATTTATTTGTTAAAGTTCTTGCCATGCAAAATTGGCTACAACCCAAATTCCTGCCCATTAGAAAAAAATGTTTCTTTCTTAAATTAGAAAGGTCTCATCAACTTTAAATAAATAATACCTAGTGGTTTTTTATTTTTTGAATAAAAGGCATGTAAAAGTAGGAAAATAATGTGCATTGGCATCAGGCAGATCTACATTACCATTTTAAAAATTTTATTTCTTAATGATGCTTAAGATTGATAAATTACCTAACCTCTCTGTATCTCTTTTCCTCATCTGTGAAATGGGATTGACCACAGCTTTGTCACAGGTTAGGAAATGGATTAATAATAAAGCATGTAAAATACCTGACACACCACAGGTGTTCTAATAAATGTAGTTGTTTCATCATTTATTGAGTATCAGCTGGAGTCCAGGCATGGTCCTGCATGTTAAAGAAGGAAAAGAGCCAATAGTTCCAGCATCCTACCTAGGGAATCAGTGATGAAATAAATGAGTAATATGTCTGTCTCCCCTTACAGGGCAATGGGTTTCTTGAGATCACAATCAGTGATGTGTTCGTCATCGTAGACCCAGCATCTCCAGCATCTAGCAGAGGCCTTGATAAGGCAACGCTTTTTAAATGAATTTTATTAAATATTAGAAGTCTGGTTTTTCTTATCATGATTAATGTAAAGTCTCTCATAGAATAGCTGTTTAGTACATTTTGAAAGTAAACGACTTAGTGATCAAGAGAGAGAATGTAACATGGAAAGGAGGAAGGAAGGAGGGAATGGAGGGAGGGAGGAAGGGAGGGAGGGAGGGAGGAAGGAAGGAAAGAAATGCAAATAGAAAAGAAAAGCCTCATCATTCAGTCTTTTCCACCAGAATCCTTGAACATTTGTTCCTGAGAAATCTTGCTGCTCACCTCAGAGGGATCATAAGTAAATGGACAGACAACAAAACATAATTATGGCCAGGTGCAGTAGCTCACGCCTGTAATCCCAGCACTTTGGGAGGCTGAGGCAGGCATATCACAAGGTCAGGTGTTTGAGACCAGCCTGATCAACATGGTGAAACCCCGTCTCTACTTAAAAATACAAAAATTAGCCGGGTGTGGTGGCGTGCACCTGTAATCCCAGCTACTTGAGAGACTGAGGCAGGCAGAAGAAGTGCTTGAATCCAGCAGACAGAGGCTGCAGTGAGCCGAGAGCACGCGGAGGCACTCTAACCTGGGAGACAGAGCAAGACTCTGTCTCAAAAACAAACAAACAAAAACAAACAAAACCATAATTGTGGCTTCAGGCAACCCAAGACAGAATGGGAACAGGGGAGTGGGGGAGACATTTAGTACCCTAGTCCTCTATCTTGTTGGAATAAGATTGCCTTTTGTTATATAAAAATTATTCCAGTAGCTTTAGGGGTTATAATGACTTCTGGTTACATGGATAAATTATATAATGGTGAAGTCTGGGATTTTAGTGTACTTGTCACCCAGATAGTGTACATTGTACACATTAGGTAATTTTTATCTCTCACCCCTTCTCATACTCTTCCTTTCTCAGTTTCCAGCGTGTGTCACACCACTCTGTATGTCTTCAAGTACCTTTAGTTTAGCTTCCACTTATAAGTGAGAACACATGGTATTTGGCGTTCCATTCCTGAGTTACCTCACTTACACTAATGGCTTCCCTCAAAACTATACAAATGCATGAAAATTAAATAATCTACTCCTGAATGATTTTGGGGTCAATAATGAAGTCAAGATGGAAACACAAAAAAATTTGAAAATGAATGATATCAGTGGCACAAGTTATCAAAACCTCTGAGATACAGCAAAAGCAGCACTAAGTAGAAAGTTTATGGCACCAAACACCTACATTAAAAAGGCAAAAAGTCCTAGGGAAGCTCAGGGACTGAAATAAAAAGACAGGCTATAAACTGACAACCTAATATTACATCTCAAGAAACTAGAGAAACAAGAACAAATTAAATGTAAAGCTAGCAGAGGAAGAGAAATAACGAAGATCAGAGAAGAACAAAACTAAATGGGAACCAAGAAAACAATACCAAGGAAACAATGAAATTAAAAATTGGTTTTTGAAAAGATAAACAAAATTGATAGACCACTAACTAGATTAACCAAGAAAAGAAGAGAAAAGATTGAAATAAACTTAATCAGGAATGAAAATGGAGACATTACAACTGATACCACAGAAATACAAAAAATTGAGACTAGTATGAAAACGTCTACTTACACAAACTAGAAAAACTAGAGGAGGCCGGGTGCAGTGGTTCACTCCTGTAATCCTAGCACTTTGGGAGGCCAAGGAGGGTGGATCACCAGGTCAGGAGCTTGAGACCATCCTGGCCAACATGGTGAAAACCCGTCTCTACTAAAAATACAAAAATTAGCTGGGCATGGTGGCATGAGCCTGTAATCCCAGATACTTGGAAGGCTGAGGCAGGAGAATCACTTGAACGGGGGAGTTGGAGGTTACAGTGAGCCAAGATTGCACCACTGTACTCTATCCTGGAGACAGAGTGAGACTCCATCAAAACAAACAAATGAACAAAAACACTAGATAAAATAGATAAATTCCTGGAAACAAAAAACCCACCAATCTTGAATCAGGGAGATATAGAAATCCTGAACCATCCAGATTTAGTCTTGGAAGGGTGTACGTGTCCAGGAATTTATCCTTTTCTTTTAGATCTTCTAGTTTATTTGCATAGAGGTGTTTATAGTATTCTCTGCTGATAGTTTGTATGTCTGTGGGATCAGTGGTGATATCCCCTTTATCATCTTTTATTGTGTCTATTTGATTCTCTCTTTTCTTCTTTATTAGTCTGGCTAGCAGTCTGTCTACTTTATTAATCTTTTCAAAAAACCAGCTCCTGGATTTACTGATTTATTGAAGACTTTTTGTATCTCTATTTCCCTCATTCTGCTCTGATTTTAGTTATTTCTTGTCTTCTCTAGCTTTTGAATTTGTTTGTTCTTTCTTCTCTAGCTGTTTTAATTGTGATGTTAGGGTGTGGATTTTAGATCTTTCCCACTTTCTTCTTTGGGCATTTAGTACTATAAATTTCCCTGTAAACACTGCTTTAGATGTGTCCCAGAGATTCTGGTACAGTGTGTCTTCATTTTCAAAGGTTTCAAATAGCTTATTTATTTCTACCTTAATTTTGTTATTTACCCAGTAGTCATTCAGGGGCAGGTTGTTCAGTTTCCATGTAGTGCAGCTTTGAGTGAGTTTCTTAATTCTCAGTTCTAATTTGATTACCCTGTGGCCTGAGAGACTGGTTGTTATGATTTTTGTTCTTTTGCATTTGCTGAAAAGTGTTTTACTTTCAATTATGTGGTCAATTTTAGAATAAAGGCAATGTAGTCCTGAGAAGAAAGTATATTCTGTTGATTTGGGGTGGAGACTTCTGTAGATATCTATTAGTTCTGCTTGGTCCAGAGCTAAGTTCAAGTCCTGAATATTCTTGCTAATTTTCTGTTTCATTGATCTAATATTGACAATGGGGTGTTAATGTCTCACACTCTTGTGTGGGAGCCTAAGTCTTTTTGTAGGTCTCTAAGAACTTGCTTTATGAATCTGGGTGCTCCTTTATTGAGTGCATATATATTTAAGATAGCTCTTCTTGTTGAATTGATCCCTTTACCATTATGTAATGTCCTTCTTGGTCTTTTTTGATCTTTGTTGGTATAACATGTGTTTTATCAGAGATTAGCACTTCCATTTTGCCATCTAGGACATCAGGTCTTTCTGTCCTATTTTCAATATTTTCATCAATATCCACATCTAAACAATTTTTTTGAGGCCAGCATCACCCTGCTACCA
Source organism: Cebus imitator (assembly GCF_001604975.1). Taxonomy (NCBI): domain Eukaryota; kingdom Metazoa; phylum Chordata; class Mammalia; order Primates; family Cebidae; genus Cebus; species Cebus imitator. The sequence continues at coordinate 737,615 of NW_016107635.1, read as the reverse complement.
AAACCTGGCAGGGACACAACTAAAAAAGAAAACTTCAGGCCAATATCCTTGATGAAGATGTGTGAAAATCCTTAATAAAATACTGGCAAACTGAATCCAGCAGCACATCAAAATGCTTATCCACCATGATCAAGTTGGCTTCATCCCTGGGATCCCAGGTTGGTTCAACATACACAAATCAATAAATGCAATTCATCACATAAATAGAACCAGTGACAAAACCCACATGATTATCTCAATAGATGCAGAAAAGGCCTTCAATAAAATTCAACACTCCTTCATGCTAAAAACTCTCAATAAGCTAGGTATTGATGGAATGTATCTCAAAATAATAAGAGCTATTTATGACAAACCCACAGCAGGGCAATCAGGCAGGAGAAAGAAATAAAGTGTATTCAAATAGGAAGAGAGGAAGTCAAATTGTCTCTATTTGCAGATGACATGATAATATATTTAGAAAACCCATCACCTCCCACAAAATGTCCTTAAGCTGATAAGCAACTTCAGAAAAGTCTCAGGATACAAAATCAATGTACAAAAAAACTCAAGCATTCCTATACACCAGTAAAAGACAAACAAAGAGTCAAATCATGAGTGAACTCCCATTCACAATTGTTACAAAGAGAATTAAATATCTAGGAATACAACTTACAAGGATGTGAAGGACCTCTTCAAGGAGAACGAGAAACCACTGCTCAAGTAAATAAGAGAGGACACAAACAAATGGAAAAACATTCCATGCTCATGGATAGGAAAAATCAATATCGTGAAACAGGCCATACTGCCCAAAGTAATTTATAGATTCAATGCTATCCCCATCAAGCTACCATTGACCTTCTTCATGGAATTAGAAAAACTGCTTTAAATTTCATATGGAAGGAAAAAAGAGCCCATATAGCCAAGACAATCCTATGCAAAAAGAACAAAGCTGGAAGCATCAAGCTACCTGACTTCAAACTATACTGAAGTCTACGGTAATCAAAAAAGCATGGTACTGGTACCAAAACAGATACATAGAACAATGGAACAGAACACAGGCCTCAGAAATAATGCCACACACCTACAACCATCTGATCTTTGACAAACCTGACAAGAATAAGCAAAGGGGAAATAATTCCCTATTTAATAAATGGTATTGGGAAAACTGGCTAGCCATATGCAGAAAACAGAAACTAGACTCCATCCTTACACCTTACACAAAAATTAACTCAAGGTGGATTAAAGACTTACATATAAGACCTAACACCATAAAAACCTTAAAAGAAAGCTTAGGCAACATCATTCAGGACATAGGCATAGGCAAAGTCTTCATGACTAAAACACCAAAAGCAATGACAACAAAATCCAAAATTGACAAATGGGATCTAATCAAACTACAGAGCTTCTCAACAGCAAAAGAAACTATCATCAGAGTGAACAGGCAACCTACAGAATGGGAGAAAGTCTATCCATCTGACAAAAAGCTAATATCCAGTCTCTACGATAAATGTGAACAAATTTACAAGGAAAAAACAAACAATCCCATCCAAAAGTGGGTGAAGGATATGAACAGGCACTTCTCAAAGGAAGACATTAATGCAGCCAACAAACATGAAAAAAACTCATCATCACTGGTTATTAGAGAAATGCAAATCAAAACCACAATGAGATACCACCTCACACCAGTTAGAATAGCCATCATTTAAAAGTCAGGAAACAACAGATGCTGGAGAGGATGTGGAGAAATAGGAACACTCTTACACTGTTGGTGGGAGTGTAAATTAGTTCAACCATTGTGGAAGACAGTGTGGTAATTCTCCAAGGATCTAGAACCAGAAATACCATTTGACTCAGCAATCTCATTACTGGGTATATACCCAAAGGATTATAAATCATTCTACTATAAAGACACATGCACACATATGTTTATTGCAGCACTATGCAAAATAGCAAAGACTTGGAACCAACCTAAATGCCCATCAGTGATAGACTGGATAAAGAAAATGTGGCACATATACGCCATGAAATACTATGCAGCCATAAAAATGATGAGTTCATGTCCTTTGCAGGGACATGGATGAAGCTGGAAACCATAATTCTCAGCAAACTAACAGAGGAACAGAAAACTAAACATCACATGCTCTCACTCATAAGTGGGAGTTGAACAATGAGAACACATGGACACAGGGAGGGGAACATCACACACTGGGGCCTGTTGGGGAGTGAGCATCTAGGAGAGGGATAGCATTAGGAGAAATACCTAATGTAGATGATGGTTTGATGGGTGCAGCAAACCATCATGGCACATGTATACCTGTGTAACAAACCTGCACATTTTGCACATGTATCCCAGAACTTAAAGTATTAATAATAAAATAAAATATTAAATAAATTCCAAAGCTGACAAAGAAAGAAATCCTGAATAGTCTAATAGCAAGCAGTGAGATTGGATCAATAATAAAAAATCCTCCAACAAATACAAGCCCAGGAACAGAGGGATTTTTAGCTGACTTCTACCTGACATTCAAAGAAGAATAAGTACCATTCGTACTAAAACTATTCCAAAGGCTGGCAGGAGTGGGAAATGGGCAGTTAGTGTTTAATGTGCATAGAGTTTAGTTTCAGTTTTGTAAGATGAAAAAGTTCTGCAGAGTGGTTGCACAACAATGAATATACTAAACACTACCGAACTATACACTTAAAAATGGTTAAGATGGTACATTTAGATTGCATGTGTTTTACCACATCAGGAAAAAAAAAAACCTATGGGAGGGGCCAGGAAGCTGGGTTATTTACACACGAGTGCTTGTCAGTCATTGGTTGAGGGATGCACCCAAAATGTTGATTCTCCCACTTTACTTTGGGTCTGTCCTAGACACAAGACAAGTGGGCTGTTTTTGGCCTCAGGAAGCCCACACACAAATAATTGAGAGGCGGGAAGTCCCAGGAGTTGGAAAATCAGGCTAGCATGCATGAATGGCAAGAGCAAAGCAAAAAAAAAAAAAAAAAAAATTAATGTGGTGCATCTCTCACAATGTATAAAGGAGTAGAATTTAAGAAGCATCAGCCAAGCATGGTGGCTCACACCTGTAATTCCAGCACTTTGGGAGGCTGAAGCAGGTGGATCACCTGAGGTCAGGAGTTCTAGAACAGCTTGGCCAACATGGTAAAACCCATGGGCCTGTAATCCCAGCTACTCAGGAGGCTGAGACCAGATATCTGCTTGAACCTGGGAAGTGGAGGTTGCAGTGAGCCTAGGCAACAGAATGAAACTCTGTCTCAAAAAATAAAAATAAAATAAGAAGCACCACATCAGAGAGAGAGAAAAAAATAAAAACTGGTGTGAAAATTATAGTAGAAAGACCTTGGGTTTTGTGTTTAGACCCAGTTACGTAAGTCTAAAATCTAGAATCATTAAAACTAGCTGTGCAACCTTGGGACACTTTTTTCTTTTCTCTTCTCTCCACCTGAAACCTGCATCTATAAAATTGGGATGATAGTGCCTACAGTAGGCAATTGTCATTTTGGTATGCTATGGATACGGACTTGTTCCATTAGGGGGACTTCATTTTGTGTCTGGAAAGAGAGCAGAAAGGTAAATATGAGATTTGCATCTTTTCGTGGGTCCTGGACTGAATGGCGTAACCCTGAAGTGGCTCATTGGATGCCCCTGCCTTGGACTCTCTAGGTTAAGTGAATGGGTCAGATACAATGGAATAAGGGAGAGGTAAATAGGTACCATTTACCTAGTTGGAGTGGAGGTGTCTCAGTGTCAGCATTCATAGGGGTGGAGGGCTACAGATGTCTCTTTGTCCTCTGCCCAACAACAACCTGTTGTTTAAGAGAGGCAGAGGTGAATTCTGTTGCTGATAAAATTCCCACCTCCTAGGGGAGTTTGGAGATTAAGTGAAATTAGGTGTGTAGGGTATTTTGCACAGCTTCCAGCAGGAAATGGTAAGGATCCTTCCCTTCCTTGACAACACAGACATTTTTTAACAGGACTGCATCTTCTCTTAAGAATGCAGGCTTCTGGCTTTTTCCCTTTCTTGTCTATCCATCATGCTCACTCCACCATGTATACTTCATGCATTCTTCCAGGAAAAACGAAAAGGTAAGCATTCATAGAAGTCTGTTCCATGACTTAATTCTATCTAGAAGACACAGAATGACAGATGTTTAAAGTTTGGTTGTGGTTCATTGACATCATCTATCACAGTGTTTTTTACTTTATTTTTTTTCTTATTTTTCACTTGTTGACACTTTCCTCCTGGTGAAATTATAAATAGGGCCCCAATATGTGAAGTAAAAGTTAAGTTGTTACTTTTTCATTTTGCAATATATATTTTCTTTTGCTAAGTATGGCCTTCTGCTTTGAATTGCAGTAATTTATGTTCTTATCCCATTTCCTTGGTTTTCTTTATCCAAGTAACTACCTTCCCACTCTCACCATTACACATATTGTAAAATTAGGCACATAATGAACATTCAACGAGCATTTATCAAAGGAAATAATCCACTACTGGTAGGGGGCAGTGTTTTCACCTTTAGCTTAGTTACCTAGTGATTTTGTGTTGTTGAAAATGTCTACGACAGCAAAGGCTGAAAAGAACTGTTGAGGTTATGAGTACACAGTAGCTCTTGGTCTCATAGGAGCAGGTAAATGTCAGTAACACTTGAAAGATAATGAGTAGGATATTCAAGTTAGTTTTGTTCCTTCATTTTAGGAGTTGCAAAAATAGCATAGAAAGTGCCAGGGTACCATTTACCTAGTTTCTCTTGATAATAATAATTTACATAATGATGTACATTAAAAATTAGAAAATTGACATTGGCAAAACACTCCTAAACTACTGACCTTATTCATATTTCACCAGTTTTTCTAAGTGTTATTTTTTTGGTATATGGTTCTATGACATTGCAATGTATGTATACATTTGTACAACCACTACTACAATTAGGATATAAAAATGTTCCAACACCCTCAAAAAACTTCTTAATGCTAACTTTTAGTAGCCACATCTTCCCCATCCCTGACTCTGACAACCATTCACCTGATTGAGGGATGTTCTATCATTAGAATTCTTTCACTGCAAGAATTTTATACAAAGGAAGCATACAATATATAATCTTTTAAGATTATAAAGACACAGCCTAACGTCTTTAAGATTTGTCTAAGTTTTTGGTTGTATCAATATTTTTTACATTTTAATGCTAAGTGGTATTATGTTGTATGGATATACCACAGTTTACTTATCCGTTTAGTTGAAGGATATTTGAGTTATTTCCAATTTTTGAACTTGCAAATAAAAGTATGTCTTTGTCAGTTCAGGTTGCTTTAACAAAATACCATAGACTAGGTGGCTTAAAAAACAACAAAAAATATTTTTCACAGTTTTGGACACTGAAAGAGTAAGATAGGGTGTCATCATGATTGTGTTTGGTGAGGGTCCTCTTCCTAGTTGCAGACTTCCGACTTCTCTGTTTACCTTCATATGGCAGAAAGAGAGAGTTTTGGTATCGTATTTCCCTCATAAAGGCACTAATCCTATTCATGAGGAGTCTATCCTCATGACTTAATTGCCTCTCAAAGTCTCCACCGTCTAATACCATCACATTAGTGGTTAGGGCTTCAGAAAATGAATTTTGGGGGCTCGTAAGTGTTAAATCTATAACCAGGTGCTATAAATATTCACTTACAGGTTTTTGTGTTCTATCATCATGGCATTTCTCTAGGACAAATGCCCCAAAATGCTATTGCTGGGTCACATTGTAAATGTATGTTGAAGTTCATAAGAAAGTGATAAGCTGTTTTCCAGCATGACTTAATATTTTACATTTTCTCCAGTAACATATGAGATAACCATTTGCTTTGCATCAGTGCTATTGTCAGAAATTCTTCCTCTCATATCTTTGCCTTATTTTAATTTTTTTTTAACTTTTAATTTAGATTTGAGGGTACATGTGCAGGTTTGTTACATGGGTATATTGCATGATGTTGAGGTTTGGGGCACAAACAATCCCATCACCCATGTACTGAATATGGTAACCAAAAGTTAGTTTTTCAATGCTTGCTACCTTATCTCCTACCACCCTCTAGTTGTCCACAGCATCTGTTGTCATCTTTACATTCATGAGTATCCAATGTACAGTTCCCACTTATAAGGGAGAACATGTGGTATTTCTTTTTTCTGTTCTTACATTAATTTTCTTAGAATAATGGCCTACAGCTGCATCCATGTTGCTGCAAAGGACATGGTTTTGTTTTGTCATTGCATAGAATTCCATGGTTTATATGTACCACATTTTCTTTATCCACTCCTCCATTGGTGGGTATCTAGAATGATTCAATGTCTTCGCTATTGTTAATAGTGCTTATTGCCAGAATTATTTTTTCAGCAAAAGTAGAATTGTTAAATAAATTTTAATATATTATATGTCATTTTTTTCTTTATGTATATATTTAATTGAACTTTAAATTCTGGGGTACATGTGCAGAACATGCAGTTTTGTTACATAGATATACACATGTCATGGTGGTTGGCTATTTCCATCACCCCATCATCTACATTAGATATTTCTTTTCTATCACATAGTGAGGCTGCAAATTTTCCAAACATTTATGCTGTTTCCCTTTTAAAACTGAATGCTTTTAACAGCAATCAAGTCACTTCTTGAATGCTTTGCTCCTTAGAAATTTCTTCTGTCAGATACCCTAAATCATATATCTGAAGTTCAAATATCTTGGGAAGGGGCAAAGTGTCATCATTCTCTTTGCTAAAACATAACAAGAGTCACCTTTGCTTCAGTTCATCCTCATCTTCGTCTGAGAACACCTCAGCCTGGACCTTATTGTTCATATCACTACCAGCATTTTTGTTGAAGCCATTCAACAGGTCTCTAGGAAGTTCCAAACTTTCCCACATTTTGTTTGTCTTCTTCTGAACCCTCCAAACTGTTTCAACCTCTGCTCATTACCCAGTTCCAAAGTCGCTCTCACATTTTTGGGTATCTTTTCAGCAGTGCCCTACACTAGTGGTACCAAATTACTATATTAGTCCATTTTCATGCTGCTGATAAAGACATATGTATCAATACGGAGCAATTAAAAAAAGAAAGAGGTTTATTGGACTTACAGTTCCAGGTGGCTGGGGAGGCCACACAATCATGGTGGAAGTTGAAAGGCACATCTCACATGGTGGCAGACAAGAGAAGAGAGCTTGTGCAGGGAAATTCCCATTTTTTAAAAACTCTCAGATCTTGTGAGACTTAATAACTATCACAAGAACAGCATGAGAAAAACCCACCCTCACAATTCAATTAGCTTCCACCATGTCCTTGCCACAATATGTGGAAATTATGGGAGATACAAGATGATATTTGGGTGTGGACACAGAGCCAAATCATATCACTGACTTTTTTACTTCTTTGAGATGTCCAATCCATGAACATAGTATGTCTTACCATTGAAGTATTTATTAACTTTTTCATAAATTTTGTGTAATTTTCAGCTACTAATAAACATCCTGTGTATGCTTTATTAGATTTATACCACAGACTTAAACCTAAAACTTTGGGTTTCTTTTTTTTGAACTATGATAGGTAGTATTTTGTTTTAAACTTGAGTTTCTAATTGTTCATTTCTTTTCTTTTTACTTTGTATCCTACAATCTGGCTAAATTTACCTAACAGTCTTGGAGTACTTTTGTAGAGTCATTGAGGTTTTCCACATAAACTATTTTTAAAATTCTTTACTTAATGTCCCACATAGTTAATTTCTTAGAGAAGTGAGAATTAAAAAGGGCATGATTCCATCACTGTACATATTCTCTTTAAGAAATGGACAACTGCGATTCAGAGTCTTAGATTCATATAAAAGACAATAGCTAGGATTGGAAGAAACATCTAAATATTAGAATACTTTTTATTCACAGTGAATATGAGAAAAGGATGGATAAGCTCAGTAATATCTGGATTCATTAAAAAATGAATGAAAGCAATAAAGTAATCTTTCTAGCTCTTGTGAATGGCCTATTGTACTCTATGTGTTGGTTTCCAGATTGGGCCATATGAGATGAGCAACTAAACCATCAGACTACACTTAAATACTACAACCTAAAGCCATTGAAGATTTTTGCTCTTAGACAGAATACATTGTATGGCATTGAGTTGTGGTAAACTTTTGACTGTAACCTCACACTTAAAAAAAAGTCTTCTTAGTGCATTATAGAAATTCAGTACACAGGAAATGGGTTCAAAAAGACTTGGTTTTAGTCCTTGCTGAATGAATTTAAGTAAGGTACAATATATTTTATTTTATATGTATATTTCATAGATGTTCATAATGCTGTGAGATAGTGTCATTGTTTCAATGTAACAACTTAGGACCCTTGGCCTAGGGGGTTTATCTTGTTCAAGATCATATTACTAATAAGAATCCCAGTGAAGATGTGTACCCAATGGCTGCTGAACTCTAAAGCCCATGCATTTAACTACTAAACTATAGAAATTCCCAAATGGCAGAATAAAGAAGTTAATTAAGTAAAGCAGGACCACAGAGGAGAGATAAGAGGGACCATTTACTACAAGGGCATATTCTAGCCTTGAAAGAAAGTAGAATTACCTTCCAGGAGTAGTTTATTGATTTTCTGCAATTATATTATAAACAGTCATTAACAGTGAGACCATAGGGAGACACCTTAATGCTTTTAAAAAACAGGTATTGTCAATGTATTGTAATTTAATTTTAGTGGTCATAGATAGAACTGGGATTTTAATTAGCAAGATAGTTTTCTGCAACTATTTACAGAAATTTCTGCTGAAGAGAAATGATGAAAGACACATTCAAATATTCAGGGGGAATAGGAAAATGGAAATTTTATTTTCTATCTCAAAGAAGTAGACTTGGGACTAAATTAAGAGATGTTTCAGCCACTGTTTTATTTTGTTTTGTTTTTACCATATTGCAAAAATTAGTAGGAACAAAAACAAAACATTGAGTGAATAATGTATGCTGCCAACAATCTTTTAAAGTAGATGTTCATTTTATCTTGAAGATAATGCTCAAAGAGGTGATTGAACTTGTTTATGGTTTCACAGCCAGTAAACTAAAGCCTTGTTACCCAAGTCCAGGCTCCCGTGATTACAAATAGTTGCTCCATTTAATACATCATGCTGCCTCTCAAAGAATAAACAAAACTTATCCTGATTTTGAATCTGAAGAGTGTTTGCCAGTATGTTAAAGGAACTATATAATGTATAAGTTGTGTGTCATTATTACCACTGACAAATCCAAAGAGTCATTGGCAGCCTTAACCTGGTAGTGTAACTGTTCCTGCTATGGTTGTCTTGTTTGCCTTCTATCCAGAGTTTTGGATTAAATATTCATTCACCATTAAAATATTAATGCAACCCCACTGTTTCTGTAACAAATATTAATTTCTTATGGCATTTCCAGGCAATGCATAAGTTATACATTTTATATTCCACAGGAAACTTCTCATTCTCTGGCTACTTTTGCTCCCAGTTCTGTTCACTCCTCTTGGGTGCAGGAGTCTGGGAAAGAGCAGGAGAGGAGAGGTGGTTGATTTGTATATGAAGCTCCTGACCAGTCATGGTTTTCCCACCATTTTGCTGCTGTGTTGTTTCTGGTCCAGGAAATCCTCCCACCAGCAATTCAGGAAGCCTCTGGGATAAAGCCAAAGAAGACCACTGTGATTAAAACCTACTTAGTAGGTAAAACTTTTAGAAATCACTGAGTGTTGGGATTTCAGGATGGATTGTTCATCCTCTTTCATTATCCTAGCCTCGTCACTTTTCTTCTCTCCAGACAGGAATGTATTTCTTTTTTCAGCCTTGATGCTTTCCAGCTGTTTCCTTATTAGAAGGACATCATATTCACATTTTGGAGAAAGATGACAATTTATAGTGAAGGGGATCTCCTCTTATAGTTTCAGAACGTTTTCTTTGCAAAATCGATGCTCAGAATTATCCAGTGTTGCTTGTCAAAATGTAGATTCAAAATGCAGATTGGTCCATTAGAAAGCTCACTCAATCAGAATCTGGATTTGGGGTGTACTTAAGACCTAGAAGATTACAATGCATCCAAAATCTGAGAAACTTCAGGGTATGTATTAAATTAACTAGGCTTGGTTCGGACAAATTTGGATTCAAATTTTAGCACCACTCCTTATGCACTGTGTGACTCCGGGCAAGTTAACTTCGTAGCTTCCCTATTGATAAATAGGAATAATAATAATACTTTAAAATGTGATTGTTATAACTGGATGAGATGCTATATAGGAGACATTTTAACACAGTACATGGCACATAATAAATGTATAATAATGATATTTATTAATAGTATTGATAATATCAAATTTTTAGGTAAATAACTTGGCAAATCCCAACCTCCATATGGGAAAATGATGTCATCCAGCCCTGTGTAGCTCCTTCTCCATCAGCCGAGACATATTTCTAGGATCTGAGGAACTTACAAGAAGTAATAAGATAATTTCAAAGGGAGACAAGGTACATAGGCCAAATCACTGGAGCCCAAGAAAGCCTAATAGAAGACCCCCAGCATGTTGTCTATAAGGCTTATGTTTTTCAGAATTAATTCATATTGTGGCAGCTGAAAGAGAGTTCCTTCTTGAGAGGCTGTGAAGGAGGCTGATTAATTGGGCAGTTTCTCATGACTATTTCAGGTCTTTGAAAGTTGCTTCTTGCCCAGTACCTGCCCTTGGCACATCCCAGAAATGGAGCTCACTGGACTTTGCTGCTCTGTCCCAGTACACATTGGGGTTCATCTAGGGGTTTTGAGGGAAAAGTCTTGTAATTCTAGAATTTTAGGGCTTTAAGTTCAAATATAACTAGGCAGAAAACTTGATTCTGTATTTTGCCAGCTGGATACATGGACAAAGTCATTTAACCTTTCAAGTTCTTAGTTTCTGCACTTTAAAAACAGTTCATGATATAAGAAATAAAAAAGAAGACAGGCAAAATGCCAGGTTATACTAGTCATACTCTCTTCTTACACTGGTTTGTAATTTTTTTCCTTTGGTCTATACTTTCAGTATTTTTTTCTTGCAATTTTTGTCAAATAATTGCTGTAATTCATCTTTTACTGTTTCCCTTCACCTCTCCTACCTGAATGTATCAACTTCTCTGAGTACAGAGAGAGCTCTTTAAGCCAGGAGACCACAAAGCTAAATACTACATTGGGGTCAGAGCTGGACTGAACAAAACTTTGTAATCACCTATATGTCTGCTTTATTCAATACTTGCTACAATTAACACCCTCCCTTTCAAATTAATAGATATTAAGAGGCTGAATTGCTTTTAAGTTTGCTTGGAGTTTCCAGTGTGTTGTGGCTATAAAACCAAACTATTCCAAACTAGGACATGTTAACAGAAATGGATTGCTTCAAGCAAGAGACTGGTTTTATCCTAATTCAGGCTGGTCAACCCACACTTAGAATGGTGTGTCCAGCTCTGGGAATTATACTTTGCTACCAATATAAACAAAGAGTAGTATGTTAAAGAGAGAATAATTTTGACAGTGAAGTGATGACAAAAAACAAACCAGGTAAGAACAAGCAAGAAATTTGAGCCATGAAGGGATAAGATGATGAGGAATGAACTAAGATGTGATCATTGACATCAAAAATCTGAAAAGTGGGATTCAATGTATCCTATGAAACTACAAATGAATAGAATTAGATCCAGTGATTACGTTTCACAAATATGTGTGGGTTTGACTTTGTGAGAAACAACTTTCTAACAGAAGAATCCTAAGATGGAATTCACTGGTCTATAAGGTAGTAAACTCCCATTTCTGCAAATGTTTATGGGAAGAATGTTATCCATGTCAACATTTCATTAGAAATGACATTAAACAACTTTAAAAATTCCTGAGATTCTATGAATGAACCATAGAGATACTGTATAAGCAGGAAAACCTTTCTTAAAATGTGTTACTCAGAATAGGCATGTTTTAATGTAAGGGTTTTACAATCAAGTAAGTTTGAAAAATGCTTATTTGGCTTGGTTAAACACCTTTCTAGAGCATTTATTTAGTTAATGAGTACTGTGAATCTCCAAAATTGTACAGACTATATAAAAAGTTTCCAAAAATTGTTTGGTCACAGAACCCATTCATTTACTATGCAGTTTTTCCCAGCAGAACATCTTATAATGCTAGTGTATGGTAAGCACTTGTGTACTATTGCAGTGGTAGAGGAGGTTTTAGAGTCATAAAGAAACAGGCTTAAATCATGGCTCTTTCATTGACTAGCTATCTATTTTTGGACATGTTACTTTTATTTCTCTGTGCCTCCCTTATCTCTTGTGCAGTACCTACAAGATCAGAATGATGCAGAGCATAATACTTCCTCATTGTAAGAATATTATGAATGTCGACCATGACCATCATTATCATCATAATCATCAATATTCCAAACAAATCTGATAGGGTTTCTGCTTCTACCTTAGTCTTTAGAGTCATTTGAAATTTAATGGAATAAACTGTTCATGACATTAGTTTTTGGAAGTGAACTTGGCGGTATAAATTTAATTTTAAAATACGAATGTGCCCTGACTTCTTCAATCCTTTTCAAGAAAGCTACCTTCTAAAGTATTTGCACAAATACACTAATATGCAAGTACATTAGAAAATTGTGTTTAATATCAAAAAATGAAAAAAATCAAAATTTCTATCACTAGAGGCTTTTTACCAAAACAAAACAGAGCAACACAAAACAAAACTCTCCACTGTGGTATTCAATATGGTCATTAAAAAGAATGATATAGATCTGTTGATGTTAACATGAAAAGATATGGTAAGTGATTGAGAACAGTAACAATTTGGAACTCAAAGGGTGCTCAGGGACATAAGCCTAGCTCTCTTTATTTGCAGTTGGGAAGATAACATCCATAATGGTAATTGACATCATGACATCAGAGATGTAAGCTAGCTATCGAGTGGCCAGGAAACTATCTGGTATATCTCCACTGCCCTTGTGTATAACAATAGATCCAAAAGGAAAGAAGCCCTCTAGATTCTTACCACCTCACTTAGCCCCACCAACCTCTGTGTAAATCAGCACCCAGCAAGTCAACATCCATGAAAATCAGCACCCAGAAAAGGGAAAGACAACTTTTCTCACTAGTTAAGGAGACTCTACCTACTAGAAAGCACTCCTTATTTGTCCCCAGATTGTTCAAAAGAAACAGACAGGAAGAATGCTGGCTCCGTGGCTGTCTGGTTTGGGAATGGGAACAGATGACTGTCATGTTCTGAAAAGCCCATTAACGTTCATTGAATTATTCAGTTTCTTCCTTGTTCCTTCACAGAGTGATCTGTCTTCTATAGATTCATTCAGTGCTTTCCAACTTTCCACTCTTCAAGAAGGAAGTCATGCTTTGTAAACTTTCCTGTATAGCTGAGCGTGGAAGAAAATTCTTCCCATTTTATCCTGTTCCATTTTATCCTATTTGGTCCCATTTTATCTTATTCCAATACAGCCATTGAGGTTCAAAGGTGGCTAGGCTGGGGTGGGAAAGCACTGATGCTAGGGAATATACATTCAAGTTCCAACTCCCCCATCATTAACACCACAAACTTGGACATGCCGCTTCAACTCCTGAGTCCAATTTCTTCTCCTCCAATTTTACAGATGAACTACTGTAACATTACTTTAACTCACATGGGTTTTTAGATAGCTAAGTAGAAAGAAATATATGCAAACCTGCTTGTAAACAAAGAAGCACAAAACAAATTTTATATACATAGTACTTACTGTTACAACATCGAGGCATTGGAAGAAAATCCTTACCATTTGTCTAAATTTAACTTTTGTGGGTTCTGATACTTTGAAATAAAATTTTAAAAGCAACAACCCATGTAAAATTGACTTCAAAGAATTTTAGATTTGAACAGACTATTCTCCTTAGCATCATAATCCAGGCTGCTGTATTTACTATCAGAGGCTGAGTTCTGTAGTGGTCTAGAGACAAGAACTCAGTATTGTGTCTCTACTGATTTTTTGGATATTAGTGTTTTCCTAAGCTACTGTTCCCTCAATCTCCTGTTCAGGTTTGCCTAAGGGAAAAAAAAAGACACTTAATGGAAAGAATATGTCACTTATCACTTATGTTTCAAAATACCCCTTTGAGCTACGAGGGTCATCTGGGAATTTGGCACATAAGACAAAAAAAAAAAAAAGGTTTATATGTTTGGCAGACAAACATGGAATGAATAACAGGGACATAAATGTGATGAAGATTGAACAAGGAACAGTTGAGCCATTGAGTAACATGAGTCATTCTTACCTCATTCATATTTATTAACAATAATAATGGCCTGCAGAAGGGCTCCGATGTGTCAGAGCTTTATTTGCATCATCTCATTTAATCTTCCTAACAATCCTGTGGTGTGAAGGTTAATTCTCACTTCTAAAGAAGGAGGAAACTGAGGATCAAACATATTGTGCAAGTTGCCCAATATTTCAAGATGAGCAGGAGATAGAGGCTTAACCAGGTTTGCCTAAATACAAAGAACTTTTGTATACAGCACACCAGTGTTTCTCCTTGGATGGACAGACTTCACATACCTTCCATGTTGGAATTGTGCTTAGCATATAATCAATGTCCACTAGATGTCCTTTGTTTATGTTGAGTTAGCATTGCAGCATAGCAGACAAAAAAAGCTAGAGAAAAGTAAGAATCTTCCAAATAAATCACATTGAATGATAAGAGGATATAACTATTGCTGGTCTATAGATTATAAATCCCAAGTTTTCTTCTTGTCTTGATCATTAATATATTATATGACTTTGGGCAAGGCACCAAACCTCTCTGGGCCTCAGTTTTCCTGCCTGTAAACAGGGACTGTTGTACTTGCCTCACATATCTAGCTGGGTGGGTCCAGAAATCAAATGAGATGTCAGGACAAGAACTTGGCAATAGAAAGACATTGGTGTTATCATTGTTCTTTATGACTAAGCATAGGGTTTTTGATATCTTTCTCTGGAAAATGACTGTGATAAACTCATATAAGCAGAGGGCTGGGAGGATTGTATGCAAAGACATGACTGGAGGCGAGTAGGAGGTGTGTGGGTGAACAAGATGAGTAATATGGGTACTGTGAGGCATTAGAAGTATTACAAGAGTTCATGGGAGACTGAATTCAATCCAGGATAACAAATCTGTAGGGTGAACTGGAGGTGAGACAGGTGATACATAGAAGTGGATTTTGGGAGAAGTCAAAGATGGGATTGATTGACTCACTGGTGCACTTCTGGCCCCATCTCTTGGAACCACAAAGCAGGTGCTAACCCCAAGGAGTAGCTTGAGGCAGAAAAAAAAGTGCCTTTAGTAGAGTTATACTGGGAACCTACTAAGTACATGGGAGTGGGAAGACAGTCAAGAGACAGCACTTACAAAGAGAATAGTCATAAGGACAAAGTGATGTATTAAAAAGTGGTTAAAACAGAGCATTAAATATAGTCCACATTTAGTGAATGGTAGTGATGATAGTGGTACTGTTCATTGGATACTTAGGAAATATGAAAAATATAAATGTATATAATGTAGCCCCTGACTTCAAGAAGCTTACAATAGGTAGGACCATTTGGGAAAGACTTGAGAGAGGAAGAAAGAAAATGGAACTCTGATAAATTGCTTCCAAAATGGTTCTGAGCCTCCATATATTCTTATATCCACATCCTTTGCAATGCTACTTGACAGCTTCCTCCATTAAGTGGAGTCATTCTCTCTAACCCTCATATCTTTGGATTTGGATTTTGCTTTGTCAATAGAATGTGGCAGAAGTGACTGTGCTAGCCTTGAATGTAGGTCCATGAGGTTTTACATGCATTTGCTTTGTCTCCTAGATCTTTGCCAGCTGCCATGAAGATAAGCCTAGGTTAGCTGGATAATGTAAGACACATGGTCAGTCAAGTGACCCATCTCCCAAGTTGACAGCCAATTGCCAAACAATGAATGAGGCTGTCCTAGACTAGCCAGCCCCAATTGACCCACCAGAAGACACAAACACATGTGTGAGACCAGCTGAGATCTTCAAAGCCTGGACAGATAAGAACTTCCCAGAAAACCTAAAGACTTGCAGGCAGTAAGAAATTGTTTTGTTTTAGGCCACAAAGTGTTTGGGTAGATTGGTATTTAGTCATGGATACTGATACGGGGATTGTATTCAGTTCGTCAGTTCCTATATACCATCATTCTATCAGTGTCACAACTGCTTTGTGAGATTTTTGCATCATGGACCCCATTTTGCAGGTGAGGAAAGAAAGATTTAATGAAGTTAGAAGTAATGGACTCAAGGTCAGGGGACTAGAAGTGGTACAGTCAAGGCTTTACTCAGTCTGTCTGTTCCAAATTCTATGTAGTTTATACTATGTCACACTACCATAAGTATGGTGAAAAAAAAATGTCTTGTGGGTTGGTTGATCAGGGTGTTTGGCTTTGCGACAAGAGTTGAGTGAAATGGAGACAGGAGAACAGGCTATCCAGGGGTGGGGCTCCATGAAGGCATGCACCAAAGTCTGAGCAAGAGAACCCCAAGAGTGAAAGCAATAAAGGTCAAGTGGGATGATTCTTGTCTAACCTTCTTAAATCATGAAAGAAAGGAAAAGTTGATCACCAAGTAAAAACAGGTCACGAAACAAGGAGGGATTTCAGGAAGAAAGAATGACACAGGTGAGGGCTGGAAACATGATGAATCAACATTCCCATCCAAAAATGATGTGACCTTAAGTGGGGAAGAGAAGAAATGGTTTAAAATTGGAGTATCATAGCCAAACTTGGGACAGCACAGAATTTCCAGTAGTCCCCCCTGCCCCCCCCCCACAAAAACCCCTTGAAAGGAGAAAAACCTTTGGAAGAGAAGTCTGGAAAGAGCATTTTATCAGAGCCCAGGAAAATCTGTGTCTTGAACTATACCACAAAATCCTTCATACACCCCTTACATTGTTCCTTTGTTCAAGATCCTTTCTCCTGCTGTATAAGTATGGGATTTCCTCAATGTTTTCTCCTTGGGATTGATGCTACTGCCGCTCACCTAATGATTGTAACCACATGGTAGGATAAACCTTCTTTGCATATAGTAAAATCACACTTCTAATCTTTCTGTAGTCCAGTGGAACATGAGACTAGTCCTGACCAGTAAGTTTAAAGATAAGTGTGATATGCCTTTTCCATGCCAGAATATTTAAAGGTAAACTGAAGACCCACCCACCAGAGGTCTTTATCCCTCTGATGCAGACACAACATTCAAGATAGTGGTTGTTCCAACAACTTGGTTTCCTAAGTGGTAGTGTATAGGAGAGTTTCCCTGTCAACCAGTGATAAACTTTTGTTTTTTTTTTTTTAAACTACTGAGAGGTGGAGGCTGGTTGTAACTGAAGCAGATCCTACTTTATTCTGAATAAGGAAACTTCTTCTCTTTGCTGGTCTAGGTGAAAACTTATTAAAGTGTGTTATTTGTAACATCAGTCTTGAGAGGTTATCTACTAAAAGAATTATATTGTCAATAAACTCTGGGCAAAACTGCTTACCCTACTCTCATCTTAGAAAGTCTCTATAAACACTTTGGAGGAAATTGGATTATGCTATTCCAGAATCTGTCTTTGGCAAACTTATCTATTCTTTGGGTTTCAAACACCACATGTATACAGCTTCTTATATACAGTTCCAAGCTCTCTAACGTCATAAAATTAGTCCATCACTATGTATGCCTAAACCAGGCATGAAAAGTGGCTCATAACATGCGTTCATAATATTTGTTAAAATGACTGGCCCCTGGGAAGCAACTTTGTAACTGTAAAGATGTTTATTTTGTCCTTTGAAATATGACACACTTGGTAAATACATAGGTTTTAGAGTTCAGGAAAATTTGGTATGCTTTTCAGCTCCCCCTTCATATCTTGCAAATGTGGCACATTCATTTACCTGAGTTTTTTTTTTTTTTTGTACAATAGAGATAAGAATATTAACACATAAGGTAGAAAATATTAAAGTATACCTTAAAGTTTCGCCAAACTTGTAGAGTGCTTACAGTTTTAAGTTATCTTGTCTTTCCTCCTGAACAAATAATGATCTTTGCCAACATGTAAGTGCTGTTGGTAAAATTTGAGTTATTAATTTTCC
Source organism: Cebus imitator (assembly GCF_001604975.1). Taxonomy (NCBI): domain Eukaryota; kingdom Metazoa; phylum Chordata; class Mammalia; order Primates; family Cebidae; genus Cebus; species Cebus imitator. The sequence goes on along the minus strand of NW_016107635.1, from coordinate 719,471 downwards.
AGGAAGAAAGTCCAAGCTCTAGGAAGGTTATCTTTAATGTATCTTAGAAAATCTCACTGTGATCAGGTCTTGACTGTGATTCTATTTTCTTAATACCTTCTGATTCTAGCCACATCTTTCTTTCTCTCCTCAACGTGTTGCCTTGTTTCTGGGCATCATCATCCATCATTCAGATCCACCACCATTCTGACTATTCCTGAAGTGCCGCTGGTCTTTTCATTAACCTATTCTCCACATTGCTCCCAGAGTCATCTTCCAAAATGACAGCTAACTCTCCTTCTGAGAACTTTTGAATGGGACCTCACTGCTCTTAGAATAAAGGCCAAGGTCTCTTCATGGCTTGAATTACCAGAAGGGCACTTCAGAATGTGCCTCTTTGATTCTGTTAGCCTTATCTCCTACCTGTCTCTCTTTAAATCCAACATTTTAACTATACCGAACTGATTAGATTATGCAAACAAGCTGTATTTACTTGCATTTGCTAATACTACATCCCCAGGAACACAATATCCTAACCCTTCATCTAGTCAACCTCAATCCATCCTTCAAGGTTTGGCTGAGAAACCCTGAAGAAGGTTTCCCTGTCCAAGAAAACTTCCCTGGCCTCATTCCCATGGCACTCTGCTACACTCCAATATATTCTGTGCGCCCTGATTAGAATGTGTATCAGGTTACTAGTTTGCCTCTCCCACTAGGAATTCTCTGAGGGCAGACACAATACTTAAGTAGGAACCCAGCAGAGAGATGTGTTTTGAATGAATGAATAAATGTGTGCTTGCAGAAGCAACAGCAGTAGTTAGTTTTATTCATTGAATCGGTCACTTAATGCTTCTTGATCATGTGGCAGAATGTGCATTCTTGCCCCCTTGTAAATGGGCAAATAATTAGTTCTGGCCAACAAGACACCAGTATCACTTGTGGGTTGAGCATTTAATTGTCACTGTAAGTCCCTCCAGAACTCTTTATTCTTTGACACAGAGACAAGCAACATTAAAGTTGGTGGCTGCTCCATCAGGCTACATCTCATTAGGGACACATGAGTAAGAAGTTAATGTTTGCCGTTTTAAACAATTGAGCTTTCAGGGTTGTCTGTAGCTACAAAATAATCCATCCGACTGATTCAGAAGGTTTGAAGAAAATATGACCTAGTACAGTAAAGGAAGTGTAGAAGGAGGGGAAAGTGATAGTGGAAATCAGGTCCCTCTTGTTGTTAAGTCTGAGAACTCTCTTGGGAGGTTAAGCAGCAGCTGCTTCTGGCTGAAGGTAAGCAGCACTTATAGGGGACCCAGGGGCTTGGCAGGTATGCAAAGGCACTCTTAAAGGATGGCTGACATTTATGATCAATATCGGGTTATGACTGGGCAAAGAAAAAGAGTTTTACACTGCACGTTCTCACTCATAAGTGGGTGTTGAACAATGAGAACACATGGACACAGGGAAGGGAACATCACATACTGGGGTCTGTTGGGGGGTGTGGGGCTAGGGGAGTGATAGCAGCGGGTGGGGAGGTTGGAAAGGGATAACATTAGGAGAAATACCTAATGTAGGTGAAGGGGTAGATGGAGGCAGCAAACCACCATGGCATGTGTATACCCATGTAACAATCCTGCAAGATCTGCGCATGTACTACAGAACTTAAAGTATAATTTAAAAAAAAGAAAAGAAAAAAAAAAAGAGTTTTAAGGCCATGATGACACTGGAATAAAACTTCCTGCACATATTATGAGTAATCTCTGTGACTTCCCTCTTTGTGAACCAGTTTTTTTTTTTTTTTTTTTTTTTTTTTTTTTTTTTTTTTTTTTTTTTTTTTTTTTTTTTTTTTTTTTTTTTTTTGCCGGGGGTAACTTTTTTATCCAAAGATTTTGTCGAAAGTTTCCATGTAGCCAGGAAGCAGAGCCAGGCCAGGCTGACTACTACTGGTGAGTATACCTGACATATGTACTTAATAATGCATTCCGTCTTGAGTAGACTGCACTACTGGGAAGTCTTCATAGTTTATTGGGATGTTCTCTTGAGTTCATTCTTGTTGGTGGCATGCAAGTATTGCATGGATCATGGCTTTTATGAGGGAGAAATTGTTGCAATCCACTTTGCAAAGATAGTGTGGAGCTCAGAACTTATCTAAATAATTCCAGAAAGAAAATAGAAAAGATTAAAGTCAGTATAATATTAAAGATAAAAGATAACCCTTGAAGAGTGCTATCTCTGGGATAGGCACAATGCTAAATGTTTCCCATGAATTTTGTCATTTGCTCCTCCCAGTGACCTTATAATGTAACTATTATTTCTTATCCAGTTTTACAGATAAAATATCTAAGGCTCAGAAAGATTTAGTGACTTTCCAAAGGTCACACAGTAAAGAAGTGGTGGAGCCAAAGTAAAAATTGAGCAATCTGACTTCAGAGGTGTGCTGTAGACTACTTCATTACACTATGTCCCAAAGGGATAGAAACATGCCAAATCTCTCCTTTAGGTTAAACACAAAGAAGGGAAATGTCCTTAGTCATAAGAAAACTTGTTGTGGGGCAGAATAATTAATTCGTTAAAGATTTATAGGTGGTAAAGACTTCTCATGTTTTAAATTTTTTTTTCCACTGTGCTGTTTCCTTTGGGGTCTCCTAAACTTCATCTCTCACCTATTAATCTGGCAGGTAGTTAGCCTAATTCTTCTCTTATGGCCAGTTCCAGATGATTTTTTCAAACTCCAAAAATTATGCTTCTTAGGAAGTGCATTCATCATTCACTCAATAAGCATATTGAGATTTTTCTCCATATTGGGGGATAGAGCTAGTTAGATAATGTCATGAGAGAGATGAAGAGGAAATAGAGTAGAATTTTCTGAGGTCCTCCCAAAAACTTACTATCATGTACTTTACACATATTATCTAATTTAATCTTCAGTAATCCAATAAGGTAGGCATCATTTTTTTTCCATTTTATAGATTAGATAAACAAGGCTTAAAAAATGAATAAGAAAATTTGAAACTCAAGGTTTGCTGGCTTCAAAGTCAGTAGTCAATCTACCCTTCTAGTCTAGAAGAGGCTGCTTTCTTTTTGATGTGTCATAGGTGAAACAGTTCCAAATGATGAGACACTGAGCTCCTAATACTGCATCAGAATCATCCAGTGTTTAGGTGAACAGTGCAATTTCTGAACCTCACACAGAAATTGCTGATTTGGGGTCTGTGGGGTTGAGTCCCAGAGATATGCATTGTAATGAGATTTTTGAATGATGCCCATGAACATCATCATAGGCTTCTCATTATGTGTATGTCTTATAAGCGCTTTATGAGAGGAAGAGCATAAAACCTCAGGAAAGAAACAGTGAGAGGAGAGATGGTGAACTCAGGGTGTGTAGGCAGAAGTGACCAAGACTGATGGTTTGGGCCAGAGGAGGAAGAGAGGATGTGTTCATGTGTGTATGTATGTGTGCATGCTTTAATGTGTATATGTTTATGTGTATGCACGTATGTATGTTTGTGTGTGGTGCTAAAAGACATGAGATAGAAGAAAGAAAGGAGACTCCCATCCCTCATTTGTTGGAGGTGTTCACACCCCTTTAATTTTTTCAAGAGATTATTTGAACCATTCTATTTCCCAACTCATTTTCATTATTTTTCATCTAGCCTTCATCTTATCTCACTTTACCTATATTGCTTCTTAGTGTATCTACTATTGTCTCTTCCTTGTATAATATGAGCTCCATTTGGAGTTATGCTTCTCTGATTTCCCAAGAAAAATTGCATCCAGAAGATGTTCTATTTAGAGGTAGTAAGTATGTAGGTTAGGTTTCTTCAATCAGATTGCCTGGGTCAAAATTCTGTCTCTATTTTCTAGTTATTTAATAGCTTGGTGGCCTTGATCCAGTATATGTTGTCACACACACACACACACACACACACACACACACACACACACACACACAGGCTTTGTGGCTGCCACCTGGGTTGATATATATATATTTTACTCTCCATATTTGGTATTATGTAGTTTTGGAGATGTTAAGCAGTAAGCAGCATAGCCTGAAAATTGTCACCACAGACATCTAGTTTCAAATCCCACTTCCACTGTTTACTAGTTCTATGACCTTGAACAAAACTTCTAAACTTCTTAAGCCTTTTTTCCCACAGCTGAAATAGAGATGATGCTATCTGAATCTCAAGTCTTGTGTATGTGTTAAAATAGGTAATGCATGTTTAACAGATAGCTCAATATCTTGTATATAGTAGGTATTTAGTAATATTTGGCATCTTCCTATAATACATCTGTATCAGAGATGTTTGAAAGAACATAAGGCTATCTGGGATAACTCTGTCAGTGAAAGAGTTACCTAAAAAACAGCCCTGATAAGAAGGTGACCGATTATTTCATAAATTCCAGAAACAGAAAATCAATTTCTTTCTAAGCAGTATCTGGTAGCCACTGACTTTTTCCATGTAGAAATGCAAATCCCTGTATTAGAAGAGAAAACTCAGTTTTATTCTACAAGGTCTGTATCTTTTTTTATTGGGCAATGCTTTCTCATACAGTGCCTGCTTTTCATTTGATGACAGCTATTTTAGATTCTTGTTGACTATCCTGTGAATCTGCACCTGGGCACAGGTGCATCACCTGCATCATAAACTGAAATATTTAAATCTGCCATCTAGCTCTAATACCTGACATAAGTCCTGTTTGAAACTGTTTCACAGTCAAAAGGGCACTATTGTACAAACCCGTCTCTAATAAGCAGAGGTGCCATTTGAGGTTTTTCTGTGTAGGAAGGTTATTTCAGGCATTTTACATTTAATTTAATTTTCACATACCATCTTATTTAATCCTCCCAAAAAGCTTTGCAAAAGATATTATTATCCCCTTTTAAGTTTAAAGTTAAATTTCTTCATTTAAGTATGAGGAAATTAAGTGTTGGGGTGAAAGAGTTAGTAACAAATTGTAGAACTAATACACATTCTGAATCTAGGCATGTGTGACTCCGAATTTCATGGGAGACAATGTTTTCTTGCCTCACTTTTTAAAATTAATGTTTATGATATTGAGGAATTATCTCCTTTATTGAGTAATGGTTAAGATTATTCAAGGTTAAGTAAGTAATGGTTAAGATTAATATAACCAATATATGGTTAAAATGAATGCTCAATTCAGTAAATAAAGTCTTAGTAAGCTGCTTAATTAGGTATTTTTGATCTGAGTGGTAGTCACAAAGCTGCTTTATTTGTAATAACTCATATTTTGTTCTGTGTGGTTTTGTGTATCTGCACGCAGAACAAAATATGAGTTATTGTAACAAAATATGAGTTATTGTAAATAAAGCAGCTTTGTGACTACCACCCAAATAAAAAATAGAATCTTGCCCACTACTCCAATAGCACTACCTGTGTTCTGTCCCAAATCAACTCTATAACCCAGCCACTCCCCTACAAAACTGACAACCTTCCTGACTTACTTCTAGTCATCTTATTTTATATTAGTCCATTCTCATGCTGTTAATAAAGACATACCTGAGACTGAGTAGTTTATAAAGGAAAGAAGTTTACTGGATTCACAGTTACACATGACTGAGGAGGCCTCACAGTCAAGCAGAAGGCAAAGGAAGAGCAAATGCACATCTTACATGGCAGCAGGCAAAAGAGCTTGTGCAGGGAGACTGCCCTTTTATAAAACCATCAGATCTTGTGAGACTTATTCACTATTATGAGAATAGCATGCAAAAAAAAAAAAAAAAAAAAAAAAAAAAAAAAAAAAAAAAAAAAAAAAAAAAACAAAACCAAAACTGTCTGTGATTCAATTATTTTCTACCAGGACCCTCCCACAACATGTGAGATTATTACAATTTAAGGTGAGATTTGGGAGGGGACACAGAACTATACCTTATCATTCTGCCCCTGGCATCTCCCAAATCTTATGTCTCTTTCACATTTCAAAACACAATCATGCCTTCCCAACAGTCCCCCAAAGTCTTAACTCATTTCAGCATTAACTCAGAAGTTCACAGTCCAAAGTGCCATCTGAGAAAAGGCAAGTCCCTTCTGCCTATGAACTTGTAAAACTGAAAGCAAGTTACTTACTTACTTAAAAATGAGGGTACAGGCATTGGGTAAATATACTCATTTCAAATGAGAAAAGTAGGCCAAAATGAAGGGGCCACAGGCACCATGCATGTCTAAAATCCAGTGAGTCAGTAAAACCGTAAAGCTATGGAATGATCTCCTTTGACTTCATGTTTCACATCCAGGCCATGCTGTTGCAAGAGTTGGGCTCCCATAGCCTTGGGTAGCTCTGCCCCTGTGGCTTTGCAGGGCACAGCCCCTGGCTGCTTTCACAGGCTGGAATTGAGTGTGTGGCTTTTCCAGGTGCATGATGCAAGCTGTTAGCGAACTTACCATTCTGGGGTTTAAAGGACGGTGGCTGTCTTCTCGTAGCTCCACTAGGTGGTGCCCCAGTGAGGACTCTGTGTGGGGGCTCCAACTCCACATTTTCCTTCCACACTGCACTAGCAGAGGTTCTTCACGAAGGCCCCACTCCTGCAGCAAACTTCTGCCTGGACATCCAGGCATTTCTATATATCCTCTGAAATTAAGTGGAGGTTCCCAAACCTCAACTCTTGACTTTTGTGCACCTGCAGGCTCAGCACCATGTGGGAGTGGCCAAGGCTTGGGGTTTGCACCTTCTGAAGCCACAGGCTGAGCAATATCTTGACCCCTTTTAGACATAGCTGGAGCAGCTGGAATTCAGGGCATCAACCCCCCCTGGCTGTATACAGCAGGGGGCCCTGGAGCCAGCCCAGGAAATCATTTTTTCCTCCTAGACCTCTGGGCCTGTGATGAGAGGGGCTGCTGCTAAGGTCTCTGACATGCCTTGGAAACATTTTCCCCTTTGTCTTGACAATTAGCATTCAACTCCTTATTTACTTATGCAGATTTCTGCAGCTGGCTTGGATTTCTCCCTAGAAAATGGATTTTTCTTATCTACTGCATCTTCACATTGCAAATTTTGCAAACTTTTATGCTCTGCTTCCCTTTTAAACATAAGTTCCAATTTCAGATAATCTCTCTCAAGTTCAAATTTCTACAGATCTCTAGGGCAGGTACAAAATGCCGCCACTCTCTTTGAATAGCAAGAGTGACCTTTACTCCGTTTTCAAAAAGTTCCCCATCTCCATCTGAGACCACATCAGCCTGGACCTTATGGTCCATATCACTATCAGCATGTTGGTCAAAGCCATTCAACAAGTTTTTAGGAAGTTCCAAACTTTCCCACATCTTTCTGTCTTCTGAGCCCTCCAAGTCTCTAGGATGTTTCAAACTTTCCCACATTTTACTATCTTCATCTGGGTCCTCTAAAGTGCTCCAATTTCTGCCTGTTACCCCATTACAAGTCACTTCCACACTTTCAGGTATCCTTATAGCAGCACCCCTCTCTACCAGTACCGATTTACTGTATTAGTTTGTTCTAATGCTGCTAATAAAGACATATCTGAGACTGGGTAATTTATAAAGGAAAGAGGCTTAATGAACTCACAGTTCCACATGTCTGGGATGTGTCACAATTATGGAGGAAGGTGAAGAAAGAGCAAAGGCATGTCTTACATGGTGGCAGGCAAAGCTTTATGTAGGGAAACTGCCCTTTTATAAAACCATCAGATTTCATGAGAGTCATTCATTATCACAAGTGCAGCATGGGAAAACCCTACTAGTATGATTCACTTGCATTCCACTGGCTCTCTCCCACAACACCTGAGGATTATTACAATTTAAGGTGAGATTTGGGTGGGACAACAGAGCCACACCGTATCACCTTCTGTTTCTTTATAGATTTGTCACCTAACTATGCATTCCTAGAGACCATAATTAATTGCTCATTATTTTTGTTAATGTTGAGTCTATTAATTCATAGATTCACCCTCACTTTTCCATACTCTTTATCTACATGAGTACCTACGGCATCTGGGAAGTGTCCTACAGTCTGGATTGTGTTTGTTGCACATTCATAGTACAGGACAACATGTTCTCCTGTCCTATTTCTTGGAAAGTGGCAGCGGGATCCAGGTCCTGAAGAGACTCAGTTCAGTCCCTTTGGTAACATTGGAAGTGGTGATGAGTTCTTCCATCAACAAATGCATTATGACTGCTGGTTTTTCTTGTGATGTTCACAGCTGTTAATGATCAGTAATTGGATCTATCAATTCACTGGGTAGGGGAAGCTCAAAATACTCTAATTTTATTTTTTATATTCATTCATCTACTGGGATATTTTTAATAAAAAGTTACTTTCCATTACCTACAATTTAGTTAATCAGTGGTATAGTTGCTATAGGAAGGGCAGGATAAATACTTGAGTCTTTCCCTTTATTCACTAATTTTCAACGTAATGAATTGGTTTTAGTCTCATCTAATAATGAAGTTGAGTTCTATTTACATTAATTTAAATGTACTTGATGGATTTAATCAGATTATTATTACTATTTTTTAATTCTTATTTTTTTTTTTGAGACAGCGTTTTGCTCTGTTACTCAGGCTGGAGTGCAGTGGCACAATCATGGCTCAGTGCAGCCTCAACTTTCCCAGCTTAAACAATCCTCCTACTTTAGCCTCCAGAGTAGCTGAGGCTACAGGTGTGTCAACACACTTGGCTAATTAATTTTTTTTTATAAGTGTTGTCTCAGTGTATCCCCCAGGCTGGTCTTCAACTTTTGGGCTTAAGAAATTCTCCTATCATAGCCTTCCTAAGTGCTGGGATTTACAGGTATGAGCCAGGCCCAGATTTTTACATCTTTGAGAAAATAAAGGTCCTTGACAGAATATAAAACTTCCAGGGAGAATTTCAACACCACTCTCATATAAAGTTCTTGGACAAAGTAATCATTTAAAAGCCACACATCTATTTGTTGGGAACTTAATGTGCACATGAAACACTTTTTTCTTTAGAAATATTCCTTCTTCCCAAAGGAGGTCACCTTCACACTGTTAATGATAAAGCACTTAAGGTAAGAAGAAACAGAATGGGGCAGTGTTCTATAAAAAGTTAGTAATGTGTACACTTTTTCTTCTCCTTATCTTTCTTTTTCTCCTCCTTTTTCTCCTCTTTAGTATGGTGTGTTGAAAATGCACTTGAGTTTAACCTAATACAGACGCCAAATTAAAAGACAGAAAGAGAATATCTTCAAAGTCTCCTATGTGACATTGGATTAATGAAGCTCTCCAGTTTTGTGGTTCAAATCAGGGAAGGTAATGAGGAAGTTGATGGGATGGTTGACTTGTCAAGCAGACTCTAATATGTCATGAAGGCACAGTGTATAATCCAAGTCTCCATGAAGCCAAGGATGGATTATGTAGTTCATATAGAAAAGTTAAATGTGGATGTTTCCTTTTTTGTTTGACAATCCTTTCAGTATTTATGCTTATAGTTTACTAAGTGAAAGAAGCTGAGTAGAGCAGTGTCTTGGGAATTTTTAGGGATTTAAAAGTGAAAGAGATTGTGCTCTGTATCCTACACTCTACCACTTATTTTATGACTGGGTAGTTTTTGGGAAATTCCTTAAACACTTTGAACCCTATGTTTCTTAATTGTTAAATAGAGAAGAAGTATGTCAATCTACTTTGCGAGGTCATTGTGGGCATTCAACAAAGTAATTTCTGTGAAGTGCATGGTGCAACACTGAACACAGCCCAAGCACTCCAAATATACTGGTTTCCAATTTTTTTTTTTTTTTTGGCTTTT
>NW_016107635.1:682515-709594 GCF_001604975.1 Cebus imitator | reverse complement strand
GAGACGGGGTTTCACCGTGTTGACCAGGATGGTCTCGATCTCTTGACCTCGTGATCCACCCGCCTCGGCCTCCCAAAGTGCTGGGATTACAGGCATGAGCCACCGCGCCCGGCCACAAACATCTTTTTTAAAGAAAAAGCAGAAAGGGAATATGGGAGGATTTTTGTAGAGGGATATAAACGCAAGAAAACCAGAGGGAGGGAACAGAGACACCGATACAAAGATGAAATGCTGCAAGCCATACATAGGGATCAGTTTCCCACTGGGTGAGCTGTAGTTGAAGATGGACATAAAGATGTAGGGGTAATTAAAACTGAAAAGCTGGACTCATGGATGGGTGGAGGCACTGATGTGACCCTGAGAAAGGATGACTAAGCTCTCAGTGGGTAATGACACGTCTGTATCTAAACATAAAACATTAAAAAAATCAAAATAGGTGTTTGGTGACTCAAACCTAGGGAGAGATTCCTCAAACACTGGTGAGAACAAAAACACCAAGGAAGGAAGAATATTTTGGGGAAGATTAATTATGTTTGAATAAAGTTGTTTATTTTCATTGCTATAAAACAGCCTCACGATTCAGCTTTCTTCTGGCAAATGACATCTCCACCAGGAAACACCCATGGATTTCTGTGCCTCACGCTGAGTTCCATCTGTTGCTGTGTTACTCAATGGCAAAAGGCACCCATATTTTCCCTTTCAGAAGATATATTTATTTCTTGGTATGCACAAAGTCAGAAACATATTTCTTTTGGTTTATTTGATTTCATAAAGGGGCAACCACAGTAAATTCTAAATATTTAAAACCTGGTTAATTCACTCAAAAACTGCTATGCTACAATATTGTCATTGAGAAGTGATGCAGATGGGAAAGATTCTTCCTCCTGATAGCTGAGAAACCAATTACAAGGGGATAGATCATCTGTCTCCAGGGGAAGGCAATGTGGGGTAGTGAAAGGGTAACTGGGCTAGGAGTCAACACTTTTGTAGTCTTCTATGAGCTCAGTGGCAGCCTGCTTGTGTAATCTTGGCAGTCGCGTGACTGCCTGTGTATTCAAACGGCTCAGGTTTTAGAGACATATTGGCTCAAGTTAAATTTCTATTTTTATCACTTACTAGCTATACAGCCTTGGGCTGTGTTCTGAGTACCAGTGTTCACATGAAATGTTTTGATAGTCATTAACTACCTATATTGCCAGATATGAGACACTAAATGAAACACTTATTTGTTGATCAGGCCCACAGATAATGTTCATACAAAATAACTTTTCCTCTCCCTGTAATTTTACTGAGTCTTTTTAACTGCAAATGAAGGCAATGAATTGATGCCAGTTCTAGGGAGCTGCATGGTTCAAATATATATATCTCATATATATATATATATATATATATATATATATATCAAATATATATATATATCAAATATATATATATGTATAGAGATGAGAAGCTTTATAAATTGCAATAGTATTGTTATTTGAAATGTTCTTATTTTGGCTTCTTGTGCCAAAAATAAGGAAATTATGAGAAGAAAAATGAGGGTGTCAACAATTGTAAAGTATTATGTGCCAGATACCATGCTTGGTGCATTTATTTATTGGCTGTCTAAGTCAGGGCAAGAAATACTAGTTGCTGTAATAAACAATCCCCAAAGAAACACTTATGTACAGCGATCACAGTCCAATGTGGCTGGAGCAGATTTCCTCTGTCTGAGTGACATCTTTCATCTCAGGCCTATTCTAGGACCTTAGAGTCCTTCACTAGATTTTTTTAAACATCCAACTGGTGTAACTAGGGAAGGATTAGGTGAGTAGAAAGTTCTGACATCCAGGGAAATAAATGGCCTATGTCACAACTGCCCCATTCTTTTGGCTAGATTTAAGCACCGATGCCCTCACTTAGATATAAAGAGCCTGGGCAATAAAAACTACCTATGTGCCCAGAAGGAAAATAAAAAATATTGCAGAACACAGTTTTGCCTCTCTTGTATTATCTCATTTAATCTTCATAAAATGGTTACAAGATAGCTTATAATAAATACTTTATAAATAAGATAACTGGGGTTTGCAGCTGTTAAATAACTTGGCCAAATTCTGATGATTAGCAATAGGCAAGCATGCATCCTTTAAATTACTTTTAATTGCCCAGACTTTGAATTGGCAGCACAGACAGATGGACTTGGAGGGAGGTACATTTGCATACTCAGATTGGGTTGATAGAGTGAGAATCACCCCCAAAATATTAAAATAGTTATGGTTTGGAGAATATGTTTTCAATGCCAAGTAAGCAACAGCCTCAAATAAATATTATAAAAAATTATCTTCTCTAGAAAGAAATTTGCAGCAAAATTACTTTTGGGAGAAGTATTAAGACTCTTTAGGCATTTAAGGATTTACTTAGAGACACAGAATAGAAACAGAATATGGAAAAACTCCTTGTCCTACAAAGGTTTTGGCATAATGGAGAAAATAGGACAAATGCTTGTGTATCATTTAATGAAAATGATGTTATTAGGATAAGAGGGCATACTTGTAGAGTACTGTATAAGCTGATTTATTAAGAAATTGGGCTCTGTGGTTAGAATATCTGGGTTTGAATCTTTACCGCTTCCTGTATGTGTGTCTTTGGGTGAACTGTTTCTGTTCTCTGAGTTCCGGTTTTCTCATTTGCAAAAGGAGAATTTGTAAACAGGAAAGAAGTTTGTATATGTATATAAGCCAAACCATATACATATAGGGTTTGTAATTCACCAGCTGAGTCATATACAATGACATAGATATACAATATATATATATAGACATAGATATACAATATATATATAGACATAGATATACAATATATATATGTAGGCTCATGTTTTCTTCCAGTCATTTCATATGCCTCAGCTAGTGAATTACAAACCCTATATGTATATGGTTTGGCTTATATACATATATAAACTTCTTATATATATGGTTTGGCTTCAAGCAGATGTTGGGAAATGCTTTCTCCTTTCCTCTCTCTTTCATGTAATAATAGTAACAGAAATATATTTTTAAAACTACCATTTATTACAAGTCTACTTTGCTCCTACTTAATATACTAGGTGGTTGTGTGCATGATTCTATTTAATTCTCAGGTGTCTCCTATTGAAGAGGTAAAGTCATGTGCCTAACATGTCAAAGTGGTAGAAATGTAGTTGGAACCCTGCTTCCCTGGCCTCAAATCCACAATACCACATAGCTTTGTACTTTGGCAGTATGAGTCATCTGGTCAGCCATTAGCTGTGTTTTGATTCTCTTTTCAGCATCTGTATTTAGGCACTGAGGCTGTTTTCTTGAATACTTCTGGTGCGTGAAGACTCATGCCTCCTTTAAACCTTACAGTGTTTATCAAGCAACTTCTTGCTTATAAATTTTTTTCTGTTGGACAAAAATTTCTTTTCATATAACTTTCATTCATCAGTCATAGTTCGGCAATCTGGGGTTCACACAGAGCAAGTCTACTTCTGCCTTTAGGCTACCACTTGCACATTTGAATACATTTGTGATGAGCCTTAAGACTTTTCTTCTATGGAAAAATAATCCTGAGGCTTTCAGCTTCTCTATGATATCTAGGCCCTTCACCTACCAGTATAGTGACTTCTGGACAGCTTATACATTGTCAATATCTTTCTAAAAGTACCGTGCTCAGAAGCAGAGGCGGTTTCCAGTTAGAGGTCAGAACACTGTGCAGGAGACACTGTCCTGGACTCAGCATTCCCATTCATAAGAGCCTGAGGTCCCATTAGCTTTCTTGGCAGCCTTATCCCATCCTTGGCTCATGCTTTCCTTCCAGTCATTGTACATCCCTCAGCTGGCGAATTACAGAATGTCAGGGCTAAGAGAAACCTCAAAGACCATTTTTTGACAAAGGGTGAATTGAAGCATAGCCATCCAGTTGAGTGGCTAGAAGAACGATTCATACATCCTTCTTCCCATCTATCCACCCACCCAACAACTATGTTTTAAGTGACCTTTGTGTGGCAGTCTCTGTGCTGACTGCTGAGTGTGTAGTGGCATACAGAATGGAAATATTCCCTGCCCTCTTGGAGCTAACAGTCCAGAGACGAAATAGACTCTAATCAAGTAATGTCAAGTGGAACACATTACACACCCTGTGATGAAGACAGTAGAAGAAAAGATCAGAGTGTTGTGAGAAAATATAATGAGGGACCTGATATAGCCCAGAGAGAAGCCCTGCAGACCCTCAATTCAAAGGCCTATTCTTACTGTACAACTCTCCTTTGTCATTTAATTCACCATAGGTAGTAAAATAAAGATGGCTACAAATTCTTCTACCCCTAGAATCAAGTGATGCTGTGCCCATTCCAAGCCTAGCCTTGAAGAAGTCCAACAGATTTCACCTTGAGTCCTGAACTGCCATGTAGAAAATATGACTACCTTGCAGGACAGACCACAGAGAAGCGCCTTGAGACTTAATGGAAAGAGAAAGAAAGGGATCTGAATGAACCCAGTCTTTCAGACTTCCCCACCAAGGTAACTTCCTTGACCAGCCCAGCCATCAGCTGAATGCCACTGGGTGACCCCAGGTGGCACTACATGGAGTAGAGGAGTTGCCCAGCTAAACTGCTCAAATATCTGACCTACAAAATTATGAGCTGTAATAGATGTGCTGTTTTTTAAGACTTAGGGTAGTTTCACATGTGACAATATATAATCAAAACGTCATATTTCCTCCTTCCATTCCTTTTTCTTTTTTTAATTTTAGCACCTAAAAGCTCACATGATTTGATTCACTAAATATTCATTTTATACCATGTTAGAGTCACTGGGGTCCCTCTAACATGGTATAAAATGAATATTTAGTGAATATGATTTGGAATAGATATGATTTGGAAATACATACACATATATAAATATAAATATAATACATTATTAAGAATACAAGTTTTGGAGACAGATCTTGATTTGGATCCCAGCTCTGCCAGTTATCAACTGAATCATCTTGAGAAAGTTCCTTGACCTCTGAGCCTCCTTTTCATTATTTTTAATGCAGAGATAAAAATGTGTGACTTTGTAAGCTTGTTGTAGGTTATGAAAGATAAAATATATGCGAAAAACTTAGCACAGCTATCTGGCATATAGTGAGTGCCCAATATTATGGCTATTTTAAAAAGCATTATTTTAAACAATGTAATCTTTGTCCTTAAGAATTTTACTGAATTGTGGGAGAGATAGAAAGCATCAGTGCTGTAATAAACTTCATGATGGAGGAAAGTCTTGTACACCATGGGGACATAGAGGAAGGGTATTCATTCCAGTCTTGAGGAAAGTGAAGAGGGAAGACTGTCCAGAAGAAATGACGCTGAGAATTAGACCTGAAGAACTAGCAGCAGTTAACCATGTTAAAGTGAAGGGCTAACTTCACTTTATGCATGTAGGAAATCTGTGCTTGTACCGTCTAACCTATTTATTTTTAAAAAGTGAAGGGTAGACCAGGAAGGTAACTATGTGCCAAATGTCAAAGTAGGAAAGGAAGTTGACCAGTTCCATAAATGGTAGGTGGCTTTTCATCACCGGAGCATGGTATTCGGCTTTCCTATGCCTTATTATGCTTGACGCACTGAATCTTCTGGGACCTTAACTTTAGTCCAGTGTATTAACTATGTTGGCTTCTTTTTTCCCTTCCAAACGAACTGTTTATTTGCAGATATAAAACAAAATCTGACCATGGGCGGCAAGGGCATCCCAGCGTCACCTGTAGCAATGCCTCCCTGGCCAAAAGGGCCTGTAGGACCAGAAATGTTAACTCTCCCCCGTACCCTAATGGAAAATAATTGGGACTCCTAGCAGAAGGGTTACCCCAGTTAAAACCCACTCAACTAAGAAGAATGAGATGAACCAAGAGAGATGCCAATAAAAAACCAGTGGCTATCAGGCATGGAGATGGCAAACAGCCACTCGTACCCCAATAGCAGACCACCCTGGAAAAATTGTCCCCTGTAGGATTTCCAAGGATGACATCTTGTCCTCCCCCTTGGTTGGGTCCCATTCTTGCAATAAGATAAAATCTTAGAACCTAAAAAATACCCTCATACCTCCAGAAATACCCTCATGCCCCCAGCTTGCTATTCAATCTTCATTTCAGAACAGTTAAATGTTATGAATTATCCTTCTCTAAATCATTGCTGGAAATTTTGAGCAGAACTAGGCTTGGCCCCTGTGCTCTGAGCTCCACTGTTAGAATTTTCCCCCTGCTTGGACACACACAAAAAACCTCCATATAGAACGAGTTCAACAAGAATATTAAAAATCATGTGTGGAAATAATCCACTATAAAGGACAGCAAACATAATAGGTAACAACCCCAGGCATATTATATAACAAGACAGTTTAAATTAAATACATATAAATGTATAACTTATACATTTAATATATACTATATTACACAGTACAATTATATTTATACACACATATATATATATGCTCATATATAAGGATTTATACTTTCAAAGAAATAAAAAGAGATAAAAACAATTATGAAAATATATTATAGAAGCAAAATAAATTTTCAAAAAAGAACATAAAGTCTGAAATTTAACTTTATAGGCTGAAATGTATGAAGTCAGTAGGCAGTTTTAAACACAAGAAAGAATCGGTAAAACATAAAATAAAGCGCATTTTAGAAAATTGCTCAGAGTAGCATAACTTAAAGATTTTCAAAACAAAGTTGTAAGATAAGAAGCCTGCATGATTTGATTCTTCCAAGGGCATATCTTTTTGACCCAACAAATATGTTCTGCTTTTTGCCATTCTTCTTGTCTCAAACTGCACTTACCCTTTTCCTAATTCATTCCGTCTTTCCTGCCAAAATGTGGCAAGCTCACCAAAGCTGAGGCGGTGATTCCAGTGTTAGGAAAGACAGGGAATATTCCAAGAACTACTTGAATAACTCAAGTTATAATGCATGTCCTAAGAAAGCATGCCAGCACGTTTCTGGAATATTCTGAACTGCACAGAGCTATAAATCATCAACTTCACAACGTCCCCTATTCTGTTCTTATACTTTTAAAAAAGCAGGATTTTGTTGTTGTTGTTGTTGTCTGATTTTCAGCATAGTTAATAGTTATCTAAGTTGAAGAGGATCTCAGTAAAGAATTCTTTCTCTTCCAACCTTCCAGAATCCACAGACAACCTCCACCAGTGAATTAAATATTTGGTCATCCTTCAGTTAGTTACTTCTTGAGTCATTATAATATAAGTCATTTTTACAGGAATTTATAGGCACTTAAACCTAGGTACTGTCTGTAACTGTGTTTTATGGGCAACATAAATGATTCTGGGCTTCTCTCTCCTTTTCTTGTCTGTTCGCCTTACAAATAATCATATATCATAACCAGAGGATGTGTAGTCCATGCTAAATTTTCTTTGCCTGATGCTGTAGGTAGGATATGGACATGCAAAAGGGTCATGTCCTGGGTGGATGACAAGAAAAGGGATTGTGTTATCTCTTGTGGGGGCAAGTACTATTGAGTTGCATAAAAGTCCACTTTCATTGGCTTTTTACGGACACTGTTAATGGTTTTATTACAATTGCAAACGTCCCAATGCTTTCATCTCAAAGAGATCAAAGCAAGTTGTTGGCCATGGTGCTTGGTGGGGTGGGGGGGCTGATATGTGCTGAATTTGATCCCCTCCAAATTTATGTATTGAAGCCCCCTACATTCTCCCCACCCCAACACTTCAGAATGGGCTATAGATTTGGAAATATGGCCTTTAATGAAGTCACTAAGCTAAATTGTTGGGGGTTTCTAATTCTACGTGACTGGTGTTTTTATAAGAAGAGGAGATGAGGGCACGGATGCAATGAAAACTGAGGAATGACCATGTGAGGACACAGAGAGAAGGGGGACAAGGCCTCACATGCTGTGATCTTGGATTTTTAGCCCCCAGATTTGCGAGAAAATAAATTTCCAGTGTTCAAGCCACCTAGTCAGTGGTGTTTTGTTATGCTGCCTAACAAACAAAGACAGGGGCCATCAGCAAACCTCAGGCAGGCTGGGATGGGGGCATGGGAGAGTGAGGTGCTCCCTCTCATGACCACAAGGGCTGAGCCAGGGACTTGCAACCTGGGGCTGAAGATCTTCTGAGGCACCTCACCTTAGTCCCTGCTCTACCCACTCACAACTGTCAAGAGACCACCTGGCACCAAACACCCATTCAAACTTTATGATAAGGGCATTTGGACTGAGATTATAACTCTCTGGAAGTTCCCTGGAGTTTCTAAAGAAAGGGTTCTGTGTTTAGCCTGACAGTGGCTGTGTTTTCCCATTCATTTATTCAGAAAATTCTAGTGAGTGCCTAGTACATTCAGGGAATTGTGTTCGATTCTGAAAGGGAGCAGCAATCGAAAGACATTATTAAGCAACCACTATGTGCCAGTTCTAAATAAGACCCTTAAAAAGCAGGTGCTTCTGTAGGTATTAAAGTAACTTAAAGGTGCTGAGCTCATGCCTGTAGAAAGGAGGCAGAGTTGAAGAGCACATGGGCTGTGCCCACCATTGGCTCACAATCTTTCTGTGGAAACAGGTAAGTCAAAAATAACTCTACCACAAGGCTCAAGTTATAACAGAGGGGCAAATATACCTTCTAGGAGTACAGAAAAAGAAAAAGAAATGTCACTGGGCAGGGTGGCTCATGCTGTAATCCCAGTACTTTGGGAGGCAGGGGTGGGCAGGTCACCTGAGGTCGGGAGTTCCAGATCAGCCTGACCAACATGGAGAAACTCCATGTCTACTAAAAATACAAAATTAGCCAGGCATGATGGCATCTGCCTGTCATCCTATCTATTCGGGAGGCTGAGGCAGGAGAGTCGTTTGAACCCGGAAGGCAGAGCTTGCGGTGAACCGAGATCGCGCCATTGCACTCCAGCCTGGGCAACAAGAGCGAAACTCCGTCTCAAAAAACAAAAACAAAACAAAACAAAAAAACCAACATCATTTTAACTTAGGGGATTTGAGGAGGTCTTGTAAAAGACGTGGGCTACCAGTTGCCAAAACCAAAATTAAAACAAGTTTTTGTTTAAAGATTTTAATTGGCTTTTATTCACAATCCTAGAACCAGGCATGTGCCAGGCGTGTGTTAAGTTCAGGTAGTGTTCAGGCAACAAGTTCAAAAAAATTAGGGGGCTGCAGCATAGATCACTATAGATATTCAATTGAAGTGATATACAGAGACAGCTGAATTGGTTACCACTTGGCATTTTGCCTTGTTTGAATCAGTTGACCACCTGCCTTTGACTAGGGCTCGGCTTCTGGGATTGACCAAGACTCAACCACTTGTGACAAGTCAGGCTTTGACCTGCTCCTAAGTCAGCCAGTCCTAAGTCACTCTGTCATCTACTCCTAAGTCAGCAGGAGCTTTTGGTTACTTCTAAATCAGCTACTCCTGAGTCAGACTTAGAGCACCTCCTAAGTCAGCTACTCCTAAATCAGGTTTTCAGCTACTCTTAAATCAGCTACTCCTATGTCAGGCTTTCAGCTAGTCAACATTTTGCACATAAGGACTCAAATACAGAGATATCCTCAAGACTACACTTAGTTTAAGTTAACACAGCACAGTTTTGAGCATCCAAGCAGGGCTTCACAGGAGGGGATGAAGAAGGAACCCAGGGTACAAGTACTGTAAAGCATCTGCCACACCTGCTCAAGTGATGTCAATTGGCAAAGGTGCCTTCCCTTAAGGAGATGACATACAGGATATAAATATCCATTTTTGTTTCAGAGACAGCATCTCACTCTGTCACCCAGGCTGGAGTGCAGTGGCACGGTCTTGGCACACTGCATTCTCAGTCTTCCAGGGTCAAGTGAATCTCCCACCCCACCCTCCCGGGTAGCTGGGAATACAGATGTGTGCCATCACACCTGGCTAATTTTATATTTTTAATAGGAATGGGGTTTTTCTATGTTTCCTGGGCTTGTCTGTGAGCTCAAGTGGTCTTTCTACCTTGGGCTCCCAAAGTGCTGGGACTATGGGCATGAGCCACTGTGCCTGGCCCAGAAGGTAAATATTCTTGAAGATGCTGAGATCTGTGAAAAGCAAGATGCCTCACACAGGAGGTGAGTGCTTCTGGACTTGATGCTTGGCTCATCCTATGAATATCCTTGGATCTTGTCTTTTCTTCCATAAAACAAGGGGTTTGTGCTAAACCACTGGTTTCCAGACATCTGGATTTCATGGACTTGAACAATTTTTAAAAATTAAGAGTGGGTGCAACATGCTTATAATTTTGCCAGGTCAGCAAATTTAAATGTCTACTATATTCTCTATTATTTTGCTAGTCAGTGGCCTACACCTAGGAGTGACCACTGAGTCTCAGGGTCACTCAGCTCTGAGATTCTTCCCACTGCGAAAGGCAATATGAGCTATTTTAGAAGATTCTAAAATTTAAATTGTAGCTTGTAAACTGGTGGCCCAGGGGCTGAGTTCAGACCGTGGCTGTTTTGTTTGGACACAGCAATGTACTTTAAAAGAATTTCAGTCAGATGCCAACATTGGAAAGTGGTAAGATTCACATAAAAATCAAGATTTCTCATTTTAAAAAAATGAGTATCTGGCAACATGGCCTGCCAGTGACTGACAGCAACCAGTTGTCTTTGAATGTGGGTCCTCTGATTCCACCTTCCCTACCACCTCCACACCGTCATCCAGAACACTGCATTCACCCCAGCACCTGCCTGGTCCTCCAGGGCATTTAGGTTAAAGTCATAGTTAGCCTTTATTATTATTGACTGAGATTTTTATTATGCTAAATTGTTCTGTACCACTGATGTCAAGCGATGAAACAATAACAGGAAGAACCATTTACTGGCCTTTCCTGTGCCAGGCATGTGTTAAGGGCTTTATACAATGGTCACTCCAAACATATTTATTGAGGCCCAAACTTATGCCTGAAACTGGGAGTACACTGATGAACAAGGCAACCGAGATCCTTGTCTTCATAATGCTTAGTGGGAAAGACAGACATTAAACAATTACGTACATGAAAAAATGTTTTATTATTGGTGTAGTAAGCACCAGTAGGAAAAGTTCATGGTGCTATCAGGGTATGTAGCAGAAGGATCTACCTTAGTCTGAGAAGGTCAAAGAAAACTTTCTGGAGGAATAGGCATTTAGAAGAAAACCTTACCGTTGTATAGGAGATAACAAAGCAGCAGAGATGTGGAGAGCTGTGTAGATAGAAAGAGAAGATTTATATACATACATATGAGTGATTTGGGGACTCGAGGGATTATTTTTATTTCAGAGATCAGAAAACTGAAGTTCAGAGAGATCGAATTAAGCTATAAATGACTATGTTGGGATGGGCTCCCAGGTCATACATCAGAGCTCCACTCCCTTTCTAACTCATATTACTCCTCCTCAGTTTGTCAACCTTTTATTCTCTATGATTTAAAGCGTTTCTTATCAGTAGGGAAGAGAACAGATTAGCTTTTGTTGCTATGATGAAGACATTCTTCCCTCTCTCTTCATCTATGTAAGTCCTACTTGTGCTTCTCATTCTAGCTCTAATAATGTATTTAAATGAGTATTTGATTCATATTTATCCCCTCACCAATCTCCCTGAGCCATAAGCTTTGCAAAGATGAGGGTTAGGTATGCTTCAGCTCAATGTTATGTTTCTGATGACTAGACCCATGCCTGACATACAGTAGTTGTTCAATAAACACTTGTGGGCAAAAAAGTCCACAAATATAAAGAAGGAAGCATTTGCCACAATTTTCAAGCAAGGATTTGGACTTGAATTTTCCCCCAGCACAGACAAGAACAAACTGTGTATAATTTCCCACAAACAGAAGATCAATTTTTGCTGTGACAGCACAAGTCCATTCTGGTGGGGAAAAATAAAGTCACATGTTTGCCCCTGGCATAAAGTTGCGGATTTTTGGCAGATGCATTCCACCATTTTGGCTGTCAAGCTTGTGTGTGTGTGTGTGTGTGTGTGTGTGTGTGTGAGTGTGTGTGTGTGTGTGTGTGTGTTTCTTTTTCAGCAGTCTCCTTCTGTTTCCATGGAAAAATGCCAAAGGAGTGTGGGGGAGGGGAGAATCAAAGAAAGTTTTTTAATTTTCATTAGAAGTAACTAACAGAATTTCTTTATTTGAGAAAAATGACTTTAGACACAGAAATAATTATAGTAGCAGTGGAAATAGTGTTAATAGAATTGCAGTAACATAATCATCATTTAATCCTGTTAACAACTATTAAAGTCATGAGGAATTTATTGACTACCTACTGTATGCCCGACCCTATGCTAGGCATTTCTAATACAATGATCCCATTTAATTCTGATAACTGACTTGTGAAGTATAAAATATCTTAATTTTATAGATGAAATAACTGAGTTAAGTGGGAAAACAAAATATAACAAAATGTAAGTGATCAAGATCACTCAGTTTGAAAATGAAAGAGATAGAATTTAAACTCAGGACAATATGACATTTTTTATCTTTATCACACTTTTTCAAAAGATGAGATGGATCATTCTTAGGCTGTTTTTTATGGTTTTTGAGTAAACTGTCTTTGGAAGTGTGATTTGACTTCCTTGTTGAGTGAATCTCCTAATGATATTTCTTTTTTACGTAGTTGAGCTACAGAGTAAGCTTTAAAATTCTGCTTCCACAATTAGAACAGTACTAAAGTATTAAAATCAGACTAATCAAATTATGGGGTCTACTTCTGATTAATCAACCACAAAAATGTACTTTATTCACTTATATGGTAAGTTCAGAAACAAGGGGTCAGGAGTCTAGCAAACCTGAGTTCAAATCCCGCTTGCATTATTTAACAGCTACATGTTTTTTGAACTAATAATTCAATGCCTCTTAGTGTTTTTCCCCATAAAGGAGTTCAATGATACTTCCCTCACAATACTACTATGAGGAATAAGAAAATCAATGTATATACAATCCTCATCTATAGACAGGCAGTACCTCTTAGTTTCTCTCATTATTTTCTCTGTGAATACTATCTCAGATCATCTGTACCACTTTTTTCAATATCGCCCTAGGTCTGTTCACCAAATCTGCAAACTTTCTTGTTGTTTTCTTTAAGACTTTGACCAACATTGTTCCTTAAACTTTCTTTTCCTGTAAATCAATCACAACAGCTCTTTTTAAATCTACAGAGTGATTTACTATATTTCTTTCCCTATTGGAGGCAAAACAGGATGTGAAACTTTGCCACGTTCATAGCAGTTATGGGAGAAGAAAGACATCGGCTCACCAAAACATATGGATTGCTTAACTGTCCCAACAGAATGAGAAGGGGTTGAAGTAGAGGCTTTCTGTGACTCATGATGATCATTCCTTATAGTCCAGCATCAGAAGGAATTCCAGCAGACCAGTTTCTGGATCAGCATTGGATATTGTAATGCAGAGGACCGCACCTAATCGTTCATGTCCCTTCTGACTGCTGCCGTCAAGTACAGGGTATTTTCTTCCTTACGCTTTGTCAAATGTGGTTTTAATCAGCTGTAACCACAAAAAAAAAATCACAAAGTTTAGGGTATTTTTTTCAGTTTCCATGCCTGAATAGCTTTGCAGGGACCTACAGGAGACTAGTTAGGACCTCTAAGGTGCCAAAGGAACAGATAGAAAACAAATGGCCATGTGCGCCAGTTCTCAGACAATGTGCCCATCAATGCCAAAAGAGACAGAGTCCACATGTCTGCCTAGCTCTTCACTGGGGTTCCAGCCCTTGAATCTCCACTGCCAGCCCAAGGCCCAAGGTGCTTCTAGAGTGAGCTTTTGAATATACAGCTATCAGATCTCCCCAAATAAACGCCTTTGCTGGTTTTCTGTTGCTTAATGTAAATCTGAGCATTACTGCACTACTCAGAAGCCTCCTAACTATATCAAATTCTTGATTCTTCATGTCTTGATCACTCCATTCTTGCCTTGTCCAAATGACTAAATCCTACCCATTCTTCTAAACCCCATTCTGAATCACCCCTGGCAGGAAACCTTGTCTGATCTTCTAAACCAGATTAATTGCCTTTCCTCAGTATTTTCATAGCCTCCCAAGGTTTGCATAGGACATTATTCATATGCTACTGTATTGTAATTATTTACTTATTTGTTTATTTTATTAGACTATAAGAAGGTTGAGGATAGAAATATTATTTTATTTATCTCTATGTCCCCATAATTAACATGGGGACTGACTGATATGTGAGGACTTTGTATTACATACATAGCAGTAACAACACACAGACTTAGAGTTGGTTAGATATTCCTATTATTATTTTATTTTTATTTTTATTTCCTAAGCCCTTTCCCTGAAAAGTTGTTTAGATTTGGATTTAAATCTATTCACTGGCATTTATTCTCCAGATAACTGTTGAAGAATGACTTCACTTTACTAAGCCTCAGTTTGTTCATCTGTAAAATAGAAGTAATAATAAGAGCCCCCTCATAGCTTTATTTGGAGGACTAAATGAAATAATGTCAGCAAAGTGCTTAGCACAGTTCTTAGCACATGGTGAGCCTTGGTATACTTACTATAAATACTCATTTTAGTGCTCTGCAAATATTTCATAGATGAGTGGATAGCATGAACCATGATGGCAAATCGTTCTAACAAAATGGAATGATGCCAGAATTTTGCCTTAAACTCCATTGACCCAGGAATAACTCTGAGGCTTTGAGCTGTTCATTAAGACTTTATTAAAATTATTTTAACCTTTGGTGGTTGCCAGAGCCAGACATGCCGGGAGCTGAGGTTTGCCACAATGAGCTGTGTCCTCCCACGCATCCCAACTCTGGCAGAGCCATAGAGGGGCCTGGGATGATGGCCAAGGGAACATACTCCTCACTCAAACCTGTACACTGACGTGTCTTCTGGAAGCTAGAAGAAAGGCTAGCTGTTTGGTTCTTTTGGTGACACTAAGTCTTGTAGCTTAAAAATATCTACACACACCCACCTGACTCTTAAAACCTGATCTGAACTCAAGTATAAGCCAGTCTGACCCTGTGTTGCCCTACAGAAAAGGCTTCCCTGACATACATTCTCTGCCATGTGTGGGGGAGTATCATCAGAGCCACCACAGATGCTACGATCTGGAAAAAGAGATGCTCCAGGTGCTCCTTCTGGATCCAAGAGCCTAATCTCTCTGAATGTTCAGTCTTGCAGTGAGAGTAGCAGTGTCCTGGACCCACAGTGATACTCTCAAGCCTTTCTGAGGGGTCTAGATTTATTTACTTTTCCACTAAGGGGATCAGATGCTTCTACTTTTGCGAGTGGTTTCTTCCTCTCTTTCAATGTCTGTGCCTGCCTCCAAGGAATGTCCCTTTGTGCCTCCCCATCCACAGTTGTGGTTGTCTTCTCTTCATTCATTGTGTGCCACAGTCAGTTGTATATGCTGATTAAGACTTAGTAAAGTTTCTGAGTCTCAGCAATAGGTTCTGTGAGGACCCACGATACTAACATTTGCATAGGCTTCTGACATCCCTTTTGTACATTCTAAGGTCTTTTTTATTCCAGAGTTCCAGATTAGTTGCTATATTTAAACTCAAGGTAAATGTTCATGATTGTGAATGTTGATGATGTCCAAGGTGTAAAGTCTGTGAGGCACAGATCTCACTATAAGAAAAGTAAAGAGAGATGATAACTGTTAATGAGAGTTGGAAGGGACAGTGTAGTGACACAGGATAGGATGGTTTCCTAGCTCAGGACAACTGTAACAGTGTCCACGTCTGCTGTTCTTTCTTCTTTGAGCAACCATTCAACCATTTCTCCTCTGCTTCAATTCCCACCCTCCCTTCCCTTCCTCTAGGGGAAATGTTATGAAACACAGTGCTCTTGACTGTGCCTTAAAAACAAACAAACAACAAACAAACCTGAAACTAGGAGGAAAAGAAATTCTCTTTTCTTTCCTTGGTGTTAAATCAGGCAAGATTTAATACTGAAAGCTGATAGTGGCTTCATGGAAAAACAATTTTTACCGTTATCCCAGTTTAATTCCTATCCTTCTCAGTTACATAAGATAAAAACAAGCAACTTTCTCTTTTTGCCTAGGCTAATTCAAGTTGGTTTTCTGTCCTGACAACAATTACTCAGTTTCTTTATTAATGGTGTAGGGAACTGGACTGTAAATTGAATGAGGAGAATCTGTGGTCATATAGCAAATTCATAAATAGATAGTAGAATGGGTAGAACTGACAAAGCAAAATATTTAGAACTGGATCAGATAGGGAAAGTTGTCAGAACATCTCAAGTGGTGGGGTAGAGGTGGTTACTCTATCCCCTTTTTCTGTCTTACCACATCCCACCTCTGACTGGGTCCTCTTTTCACAGACACCTGCTTGAATTCATCATGCGGTGGAATCCACCATGCCGCTTCAAGCTTTTGTGACTTTGCTTATGTAGTTTCTATTTTCAGGGGTCATCTCTATTGGAAAGCCTTGTTGGATTCCTCCTGACTCTTCTCTGTTCCTCCTTGATGCCACATGTATGTCTTTTGTTGTATTTATCGCTTCAATTCTTGTCTCCATCCTAGACCCTGAGATCTTTCAAGCCGGTAATAGTGCTTTCTTCTCCACATCTTGGGAATTCAGCAGATGACTAAGAATGGAGAAGGAAATGAGATGGCTCATAAGAGCTATCGTGAAGAAAAAAAGCTCATCACAGGTCCTGGTTCCAGTGAGGCTTGTTCCATATGCAGCCTCTACTCTAAATCTTGTTAGAATCCAGTCACTGGATTAGTGAAGACCTGGGCAGAAGTGGAAGAGGTAAATGGGAGGACAAAGAATGAAATGTAAGAGGCCTCTGGTATTGTTTTAGTTTCTTAGTTAAAATATGGGCTTTACTTATTTTGGACTTTTTGATATACCCTTTCTAGAGAAAAAATCCGATTTTATTTTGCTTATCTGATTTTTAGGTGTGTTATTAACCTAATTTAAAGGGTTCTTAAAAAGCATTGAGTCCAATGATCTCATTTTCTTGAAAAGAAAATCAGACCTTAACATGTGAAAGTGACTAATTCCAAATGACTTTCCTATCTGGTATGTTTATGAATGCGCCTACATATTTACTCTATAATCACACATGAGGTACCTACTCCATGACCATGACTATTGAAGGCACTGGGAATGGAGCACTGACTATGATAAGGTCAGTGCTTACGAGGCAGTAATGTTCTAATGCCAGCAAACAAACATGGCAAAATAAACAAGAAACATCAAGTAGTAAAAAGTGTGACCACAGAAATCAAGGGCTGACATGATAGGGTGTGCCAAGGGGGACATCTTGAGATTGGTGACTAATTTGATTCTGTTAAAAAGCAATGGCAACAAAAGCCAAAATAGACAAATGGGATCTAATCAAACTTAAGAGATTCTGCACAGCAAAAGAAACAATCATTAGCGTGAACCGGCAACCAACAGAATAAGAAAAAAATTTTTCAAGCTACCCATTTGACAAAGGGCTAATATCTAGAATCTACAAAGAACTAAAACAAATTTACAAGAAAAAAACCCATCAAAAAGTGGGCGAAGGATATGAACGGACACTTTTGAAAAGAAGACATTTATGCGGCCAAGAAACATGAAAAAATGCTCATCATCATTGGTCATTAGAGAAATGGAAATCAGAACTACATTGAGATACCATCTCCTGCCAGTTAGACTGGCAATCATTAAAAAATCTGGAGACAACAGATGCTGGAGAGGATGTGGAGAAATAGGAACACTTTTACACTGTTGGTGGGAGTGTAAATTAGTTCAACCATTGAGGAAGACAGTGCAGCGATTCCTCGAGGATTTAGAAATAGAAATTCCATTTGATCCAGCAATCCCATTAATGGGTATATACCCAAATGATTATAAATCGTTCTATTATAAAGACACATGTACATGTATGTTCTTTGTGGCACTGTTTACAATAGCAAAGACTTGGAACCAACCCAAATGCCCATCAATGATAGACTAGATAAAGAAAATGTGGCACATTTACACCATGCAATACTATGCAGCCACAAAAAATGATGAGTTCATGTCCATTGCAGGGACATGGATGAATCTAGAAACCATTATTCTCAGCAAACTAACACAAAAACAGAAAACCAAACACCACATGTTTTCACTCATAGGTGTGTGCTGAACAATGAGAACACATGGACACAGGGAGGGGAACACATTACACACTGGGGTCTGTTGGGGAATGGGGAACTAGGGGAGGAATAGTGGGGGGTGGGAAGATTGAGGAGGGATAACATTGGGAGAAATACCTAATGTAGATGACGGAGGCATGAAGGCAGCAAACCATGATGGCTTGTGTATACCTATGCAATAATCCTGCAAGATCTGCACATATACCCCAGAACTTAAAGTATAATAATAAAAAAATTAAAACATTTTTTTAAAGTTGTTATGAATATTATCCTCATTAACAGCAATTAACTGCAATCTCAAGCCAGACTTTTTCTTTGAACAAAGCCAACAGTTTAGTTTTGTATCAACTATACCGTCTCACTGCTAGGATAATATTTCCAAGTTTAGAAAGTAGTTTTATGGATAGCAGCTCACTAAATCCTACCAACAACCCTGAGAAATGTGGGTCAGATAACAATTCCCATTTTCTAGGTATGGAAATAAAGGCTTATCGTGTTTCATTGTCATGCTTACTGTCAATCACCCACTAAAGACAGAACTGGGATCAAATCCAGGAGTTTGTTATTATTATTATTTTACTGTTATCACAATGTGGTAACAGTATTCCACGTCACCATTGTAAATAAGGGAGGAAACAAATATTCTGGGAAGGTTCCATATAGTTATTTGTTTGGTGTGGATGCTGTTTGCATCTGTTTTGAAGTGTTGGGTAGAAAGACACTCCATTTCTTTCTGAAACTGAAAGAACAGCAAGTTCTTTCAAGCCAATACTCTGTCCAATCACCCACTAATAAGGAGCAGGACAGGACTAGAGCCTGCTTGACCCTATGTTGTGAGCCAAGTTTGAGTCACTGCCTGCCTCTTTGTGATGTGGTCCTTGGAACTCAGGTTTAGATTCTTCACTACAGCATCTTGATCTTTATAAAGCATTTATTTTTTCTCACCATAGTAATTAATAGCAGCATGCTCTTGTTAGGCCTCTGAGATGATATTTTACAGGCCATTGTATTTACTGTTTTTCAACCTTTATTACATGTGTTTTGGAGGCCTGTTAACTTGCCCTACTTCCTCAGAAGACTGTGAGCCCCTTAAGGAAACTCCTCACATTAATACCTCTACTCCCAATTTCATCACACAGAAGACATGCAATCCTAGGACAGAGAGTGAGTTTGGTTAAATCCAGCCACACATTAAGTAACACCATTACTGTAAAGGGTACACAATTCCAAATTGTGTTGCCAAAGGAATCCGTGGAAATTTGTGAGTTTTTTCTCCAAAGAGATTATTAACTAAACATATAGAGCTCTCTTCCTGTAATGACTTAATTTTAGTTCCTGCAAGAATCTAGGTTTAGAATACATTGTGCCAGGAGGTGACAGAAACCAAAATTGGGGGAAATCACAAAATGAGCCATTTTGTGCAGTCAGATTCATTGTTAGTGTTGCATTTGACTGGTTGATTATATATTTTGTTTACTATATGCCAGTATGCTTTTTCGTTTTTTGTTTTGTTTTGTTTTTTCTCTACTGAAGACATCATAGGAATCTGTAGAAATCATAGCATTCTGGGATTTTTTAAAAGTTGCGAATTTGGGGGTGGAAAATGTACATTCTTTCTTTCAATGAAAAATGCTCGTCTCTGCATCCTTGACAGGCAATGATTCACATTCAGTGTCGGCCTGTGGAGATTCCCTGGATGACTCTTCCCACAGCTTCAGTAGCTGGAAGAGCTTCCCATATTGAATAGCAATGCTTCTGTAGCTTTCTATTTCTCTTTGTCCTGAGCAGTTCTTTCTTCCCATGGCAATTCTTCTGAGGTTGAAAGACAAGGCTTATGTCTGTCCTGAATCTTCTCTTATTCAGTCTAGGTAGTCCTGATTCTTGTAGTAATTCGTGTTGTAGACTCTATCAAGAGAGAATACAAAAAAGAGACAGAAGCTGGTGTTTTGAGCCAGAATCCCTGAATTCGAATACTGATTTAACTTTATTAACCATGTGAACTTTGGCAAATTATTCCTCTTCTCTGGCCTGTTTTCTTATCCTCACTTATAAAATAGAATTAGTAATGGCATCTAGATCCTAATATCATAAGGCTGTTGGGAGGAGTACATGTACTCCCGACGCATGTACATAAAGTTTCTTAAAACAGTATCTTGAATATGGCAGGTTCATAAACTGTTAGCTGCCTTTTAAACCTTTACCCTTCAAGGTTTTCCTGTTTAGGTAAAATCTGTCTTGTTTTGAACCACTTCAAATACATGATTGGCCTTTGCTTCATCTGCTAGAACATATGAGAAACACCAAATCCCAAAAGGAATTCTAGAGATAGCTCCATTCTCCATGATTTTAATTCACTAGGCCTTTTCTGTGAGTCCTAGCACTGACAAAAACCCCTCTATTCCATTTCTCTTTCTGAGGCTTAAGTCATCTGAATACAATTGACAACTTTAGGGGAAAGTCTAAGAATTTCATTGCATCTAAAGGAAAATTCTGTCTCCAAAAGCTTTACAGAGGAGGGTTGATCATTCTCTTGATTGGGTTGATGAACCTATAAAAGAAAAATTGTTTCACAGAACGAACAACAAAAATTCCCAACCTATCTTTGTCTCCATATCACAGAGCAGTTAG
Organism: Cebus imitator; assembly: GCF_001604975.1. Classification (NCBI taxonomy): domain Eukaryota; kingdom Metazoa; phylum Chordata; class Mammalia; order Primates; family Cebidae; genus Cebus; species Cebus imitator. The sequence continues at coordinate 688,819 of NW_016107635.1, read as the reverse complement.
TTTTTTCCAATACATGTCTCTTTCCTCTTTCCTTGGAACCCACATCATTATCCTGCAGCAGTCCTTTCTATGTCTTCTTTCTGTTCTGCCCAGTGATTTTGACCCATGCTGCTTCCTGCTGTAAAGATCCCGGGATATACAATCTCCTTTTTTCCTTAACTGCTTTTCTTACAAAGACCATTCTTCCCTGGCTTTCTTTATCCAACACATCTGAAATTCTAGTTTCATAACATTACTTGTCTCATTACCTATAAACCCCTTCTTCAACGTCCCTTATAAATAGGATGAAAATATAAGTTATCATTCCAAACTGGGACGCTTTTGACAGTGAAAGAGGAACTGTTAATAATTAAATCAGTGTAACAGACAAACTGGAACTGTATCAGTAAGCTTGGATGGGTGGTTGCCCTATCTGTAAGAGACCTCCTAGCTTCTGTTTGATCAACCTAAAAGTGGCAATTTGGCTTAACTCTCAAGACCCTCTTGTGCAGTAAATATCAAATTTGCAAATGAAGAGATAGAGGGAGAAAAGAAGTCAGGAAAAGGGGTGGTCATTCAGCTATTAAGCAGAAATTGAACTTAGGTTAATTCTCGAAACCTCATGCCCTTGTCCTATCTCACAAACTCCTCAACTCTTAGCCTTTCCTTGAAAAATGGTATCTTTCACAATAATTTTTTATTGTATCCTAGTAATGATTTTAACATACCTTTCATCCTGGGAAAAGATGCTCCTCAAGCTCCCCGCACTCCAACACATCTTGTTTATAAAATTCTGGTACTTTGATATAGCTACCTCATTTCAAACTGCCTCAAAAAATAGTTGCTGCATTCATACAGCTGGGCTACATACTAAACAGAGGTGGTACTTAGTTAATGTTGTAAAGCCATTCTGGTTGCACAGGTAATCTCATTATATGTGCCAGAGACCAGATGCTAGTGAATGAAACATAAGCTAATAAGTTAAGAGGCCAAATAGCACTTTGGCAACACAAGCTTGATTTTCACTTCAGCCACCCTTTTGGAAAACGCCACTATAATCATTGTCATCATTGTCATCAGCACCATTTTCATTATTGTTACCAGCACCATCTTCTTTCCATGCTTTTTCATAATGCAACACATGCATATTCCTATATACTTGGGATTACTCTAGGTTATAGGATTGTTTCGATTTTATTTTTGGAGAAGAAACAGTTGGCAATTTTCCAATTTTTTTTTTTTTTGTTTAAAATATGTTTGCTTTTCCTCTTCTGCTGGCTGAGTTTCACACTAGCAGATATATTGAATATTTTACAAAAGGAAGAAACATAGACATATTTGCAACATTTATTAAAGGTTAAATAGACTTAGAATTTTATTAATGTTTTAAATTTGTGTAACGTTTATCTCTGACCTATATGAAGGACACAATAGGCTTTTTTTTTATTCCATTTTAGGTTTGGGGGTACATGTGAAGAACATGCAAGACTGTTGCATAGGTAAACACATGGCAGTGTGATTTGCTGCCTTCCTCCCCTTCACCTGTATCTGGCATTTCTCCCCATGCTATCTCTCCCCACCTCCCTGCCCCCCATCCTTCCCCCATATCCCCCAACAGACCCCAGTGTGTAGTGCTCCCCTCCCTGTGTCCATGTGTTCTTATTGTTCAACACCCGCCTATGAGTGAGAACATGCAGTGTTTGATTTTCTGCCCTTGCGTCAGTTTGCTGGGAATGATGGTTTCCAGGTTCATCCATGTTCCTACAAAGGACACAAACTCATCGTTTTTGATGGCTGCATAATATTCCATGGTGTATATGTACCACTTTTCCCTGTCCAGTCTATCATCGATGGGCATTTGGGTTGGTTCCAGGTCTTTGCTATTGTAAACAGTGCTGCAATGAACATTCCTGTGCATGTGTCCTTATAGTAGAATGATTTATAATCCTTTGGATATATACCCAGTAATGGGATTGCTGGGTCAAATGGAATTTCTATTCCTAGGTCCTTAAGGAATCGCCACACTGTCTTCCACAATGGTTGCACTAATTTACACTCCCACCAACAGTGTAAAAGTGTTCCCATTTCTCTACATCCTCTCCAGCATCTGTTGTCTCCAGATTTTTTAATGATTGCCATTCTAACTGGCGTGAGATGGTATCTCAATGTAGTTTTGACTTGCATTTCTCTAATGATCAGTGATGATGAGCATTTTTTTATATGTTTGTTGGCCTCATGTGTGTCTTCTTTTGTAAAGTATCTGTTCATATCCTTTGTCCACTTTTGAATGGGCTTGTTTGTTTTTTCTTGTAGATCTGTTTTAGTTCTTTGTAAATGCTGGATATCAGCCCTTTGTCAGATGGGTAGACTGCAAAAATTTTTTCCCATTGTGTTGGTTGCCGGTTCACTCTAATGACTGTTTCTTTTGCCATACAGAAGCTGTGGAGCTTGATTAGGTCCCATTTGTCTATTTTGGCTTTCGTTGCCACCTTTGGTGTTTTGGTCATGAAGTTTTTGCCTACGCCTATGCCCTGAATGGTTTTGCCTAGATTTTCTTCTAGGGTTTTTATGGTGTTAGATCTTATGTTTAAGTCTTTAATCCATCTGGAGTTAATTTTAGTGTAGGGTGTCAGGAAGGGGTCCAGTTTCTGCTTTCTGCACGTGGCTAGCCAGTTTTTCCAACATCATTTATTAAACAGGGAATCCTTTCCCCATTGCTTGTTTTTGTCAGGTTTGTCAAAGATTGGATGGTTGTAGATATGTTGTGTTGCTTCCGAGGCCTCTGTTCTGTTCAATTGGTCTATATCTCTGTTTTGGTACCAGTACCATGCTGTTTTGATTACTGTAGCCTTGTAGTATAGTTTGAAGTCCGTTAGTGTGATGCCTTCTGCTTTGTTCTTTTTGCTTAGAATAGACTTGGCTATGTGGGGTCTCTTTTGGTTCCATATGAAGTTTAAGGTGTTTTTTTCCAGTTCTAAGAAGAAGGTCATTGGTAGCTTGATGGAGATAGTGTTGAATCTGTAGATTACTTTGAGCAGTATGGCCATTTTCACGATATGGATTCTTCCTAACCATGAACATGGAACATTTCTCCATCTGTTTGTGTCCTCTCTTATTTCATTGAGCAGTGGCTTGTAGTTCTCCTTGAAGAGGTCCTTTATGTTCCTTGTTAGTTGTATTCCTAGGTATGTTATTCTCTTTGTAGCACTTGTGAATGACACTTAATTCTTGATTTGGCTCTCTTTAAGTCTGTTATTGGTGTATAGGAATGCATGTGATTTTTGCACATTGATTTTGTATCCTGAGACTTTGCTGAAATTGCTTATCAGTTTCAGGAGATTTTGGGCTGAGACGATGGGGTCTTCTAGATATACAATCATGTCGTCTGCAAATAGAGACAATTTGACTTCCTCCTTTCCTATCTGAATATCCTTTATTTCTTTTTCTTGCCTGATTGCTCTGGCTAGAACTTCCAGTGCTATATTGAATAGGAGTGGTGAGAGAGGGCATTCTTGTCTAGTGCTAGATTTCAAAGGGAATGTTTCTAGTTTTTGCCCATTCAGTATGATATTGGCTGTTGGTTTGTCATAAATAGCTTTTATTATTTTGAGATACGTTCCTTCAATACCTAGTTTTTTGAGGGTTTTTAGCATAAAGGGCTGTTGAATTTTGTCGAAGGCCTTCTCTGCATCAATTGAGGTAATGATGTGGTTTTTGTCTTTGGTTCTGTTTATGTGGTGAATTACGTTTATAGACTTGCATATGTTGAACCAGCCTTCCATCCCCGGGATGAAGCCTGCTTGATCATGGTGGATAAGCTTTTTGATGTGCTGTTGCAATTGGCTTGCCAGTATTTTATTGAAGATTTTTGCATCTATGTTCATCATGGATATTGGCCTGAAGTTTTCTTTTCTTCTTGAGTCCCTGCCAGGTTTTGGTATCAGGATGATGTTGGTCTCATAAAATGATTTGGGTAGGATTCTCTCTTTTTGAATTATTTGGAATAGTTTCAGAAGGAATGGTACCAGCTCCTCTTTGTATGTCTGGTAGAATTCAGCTGTGAACCCATCTGGACCTGGGCTTTTTTTGGGTGGTAGGCTCTTAATAGCTGCCTCAACTTCAGACCTCATTATTGGTCTATTCAGGGTTTCAACTTCTTCCTGGTTTAGGCTTGGGAGGAGGCAAGTGTCCAGGAATTTATCCATTTCTTCCAGGTTTACTAGCTTAGGTGCATAGAGTTGTTTGTAATAATCTCTGATGATGGTTTGAATTTCTGGGGAATCTGTGGTGATATCCCCTTTATCATTTTTTACTGCATCAATTTGGTTATTCTCTCTTTTCTTTTTTATTAATCTGGCTAGTGGTCTGCCTATTTTGTTGACCTTTTCAAAAAACCAGCTCCTGGATTTTTTGATTTTTTTGAAGATTTTTTTGTGTCTCTATCTCCTTCACTTTTGCTCTGATCTTAGTTATTTCTTGTCTTCTGCTAAGTTTTGAGTTTTTTTTGATCTTGCTCCTCTAGCTCTTTCAATTGTGATGCTAGGGTTTCGATTTTAGATCTCTCCTTGCTTCTCATGTGGGCACTTATTGCTATACATTTTCCTCTAGAGACTGCTTTAAATGTGTCCCAGAGATTCTGGTATGTTGTGTCTTCATTCTTGTTGGTTTTGAAGAACATGTTTATTTCTGTCTTCATTTCATTGTTTATCCAGTCAACATTCAAGAGCCAGTTGTTCAGTTTCCATGAAGCTGTGTGGTTCTGAGTTAGTTTCTGCATTCTGAGTTCTAACTCGATTGCACTGTGGTCTGAGAGACTGTTATGATTTCCGTTCTTTTTCATTTGCTGAGGAGTGATTTATTTCCAATTATGTGATCAATTTTAGAGTAGGTGTGATGTGGTGCTGAGAAGAATGTATATTCTGTGGATTTGGAGTGGAGAGTTCTGTAAATGTCTATTAGTTTGCTTGTTCCAGGTCTGAGTTCAGGCCCTGGATATCCTTGTTAATTTTCTGCCTGGTTGATCTGTCTAATATTGACAATGGGGTGTTAAAGTCTCCCACTATTATTGTGTCGGAGTCTAAGTCTCTTTGTAAGTCATTAAGAACTTGCCTTATGTACCTGGTTGCTCCTGTATTGGGTGCGTATATATTTAGGATCATTAGCTCTTCTTGTTGCATTGATCCTTTTACTATTATATAATGTCCTTCTTTTTCTCTTTTGTACTTGTTGCTTTAAAGTCTATTTTATCAGAGATGAGAATTGCAACGCCTGCTTTTTTTTGCTCTCCATTTGCTTGGTATATCTTCCTCCATCCCTTTATTTTGAGCCTTTGTGTATCCTTGTATGTGAGATGGGTTTCCTGGATACAGCACACTGATGGATTTTGGCTTTTTATCCAATTTGCCAGTCCGTGTCTTTTGATGGGGCATTTAGTCCATTTACATTTAGTGATAATATTGTTATGTGTGAATTTGATACTGCCGTTTTGATGCTAGCTGGCTGTTTTGTTCGTTAGTTGATGCAGATTCTTGATTGTGTTGATGCTCTTTACCATTTGGTATGTTTTTGGAGTGGCTGGTACATGTTGTTCCTTTATATGTGTAGAGCCTCTCTCAGGAGCTATTGTAAAGCAGGTCTGGTGGTGATGAAATCTCTGAGTACTTGCTTGTTCACAAAGGATTTTATTTTTCCTTCACTTATGAAGCTTAGTTTGGCTGGATAGGAGATTCTGGGTTGAAAGTTCTTTTCTTTAAGGATGTTGAATATTGGCCCTCACTCTCTTCTGGCTTGTTAGGTTTCTGCTGAGAGATCTGCTGTGAGTCTGATGGGCTTCCCTTTGTGGGTAACCTGGCCTTTCTCTCTGGATGCCCTTAGCATTTTCTCCTTCATTTCAACCCTGGTGAATCTGACAACTATGTGCCTTGGGGTTGCTCTTTTTGAGGAATATATTTGTGGTGTTCTCTGTATTTCCTGGACTTGAATATTGGCCTGACTTGCTAGGTTGGGAAGTTTTCCTGGATAATATCCTGAGGAGTATTTTCCAGCTTGGATTCATTCTCTTCGTCACATTCAGGTACACCTATCAGACGTAGATTAGGTCTTTTCACATAGTCCCACATTTCTTTTTTTTTTTTTTTTAATGTAAAATATACAGTGGCATTTATTATAAATTCTACACACCTATAACTTCAGCATGACCTGCTATTTCTCGCAAAATCTACCACAAGTTTTTTTTTTTTCCCCGTTTATTTATTTTATTGCATTTTAGGTTTTGGGGTACATGTGAAGAACATGCAAAATTGTTGCATAGGAACACACGTGGCAG
>NW_016107635.1:672864-678175 GCF_001604975.1 Cebus imitator | reverse complement strand
GTCAATTCAGCTGTTGAAAATTGTGCATGCTTCGTAAAGTCCTCATGTTGTGTTCTTCAGCTCCATCAATTCTCTTATATGCTTCTCTATTTTGTCCATTCTCGTTAGCATTTCATCAAATCTTTTTTCAAGATTCTTAGTTTCTTTGCATTGGGTTAGAATATGTTCTTTTAGCTCACTGTAGTTTCTTATTGCCCACCTTCTGAAGTCTGATTCTGTCATTTCGTCACACTCCTTCATCCAGCCTTGTTCCCTTGCTGGTGAGGAGTTGTGATCCCTTTTAGGAGGAGAGTTGTTCTGGTTTCTGGTGTTTTCATCCTTTTTGCGCTGGTTTCTTCCCATCTTTGTGGGTTTATCCACCTGTTGTCTTTGCAGTTACTGACTTTCAGGTTGGGTCTCTGAGTGAACTTCCAGTTTGTGGATGCTGAAGTCATTCTTTTTCTTAGTTTTCCTTCTAACAGTCTGGCCCCCCTGCTGTAGGACTGCTGAGGTCCACTCCAGGCCCTGCTTGCCTGGGGATCACCTGCAGCAGCTGCAGAACAGTAAGGGTTGCTACCAGTTTTCTCTTCTGCTATCTTTGTCCCAGAAGGATGCCCGCCTAATGTCAGTCTGTTCTCTCCTTTATGAGGTGACTCTTTGGATATACGGGGGTCAGGGAGCTGCTTGAGGAGACAGTCTGTCCTTATTGGAGCTCAAGTCCTGAACTGTGAGCTCCGCTGTTCATTCAGAGTTGCTGGGCAGGTATGTTTAGGTCTGCTGCAGCAGACCTAAACTCATAAACTTCCCCCCCCCCCTTTTTTTCCCCCAGGTGCTCTGTCCCAGGGAGTTAGGGCTTTATTTATGAGTTTCCATTGTGCCCTTGCCTTTTTTTTTTCTCTTGCAAGGCTGCCCTGCCCAGCGAGGACGCAGCCTAGTCACTGTTTTCCTGCAGAGGCTTTGCTGAGCTACTGTGGGCTCCGCCAGCTGCCGTGTGATCTTCCCCGCAGTCCTGTTTATATGGGTGTAGTTAGAACTGCCTTGGCAATGCTGGCCCGCCTCTGTTATGGCAGACTCTCTCTGTAGTGGCAGGTTGCCTTGGCAATGGCGGCTTGCCTCAGCAATGGCAACGGTGGGCTGCCTCAGCGATGGTCAGACTGCCTCCGTACTTATGGAGTTTCTCAGTAATGATGAGGAGTGTTCCCTCCCCCTCAGAGTAGGACTGTCACGGGTTCAGCTGTGCTTGCTGTGAAACTCTCAACCCAGAGCGTTTTCAATTACTGTTTTTTTTTTTTTTTGTGGGGGGTGGGGGTGGGACCAGGCGAGCCTGATCACCTGGCTCCCTGACTCAGAGTCTTTTTTTGTTGTTGTTGTTGAACAGTCGACCCTCTCCCAGCGTTCCAGTCACCTGTTTAAAAGACACTGGGATCTCCCATGCCGCGACTCACTGAGCCAGCTGAAACAGCGGCGCTGAGATTCCTGGCGGTTTTTTTGCCTAGGAATCTCCTGGCCTGGCTCGCTATTTCAGATGAATGGGCGACTCTGCCATCTCAGGGCTCCAATTGCCAGCTAAGAGGGCATCCGGACCAGTGTCTTTTATGCGGAGAACTGCCGCGCCATGGTGCAGGCAAAGCAGCCACTTGGGCCGAAACAGCCGTGCTGGCGACCCGTGGGGCTCTTCCGCCTGGGAATCTCCTGGTCTGTGGGCAATAAAAATCCATCTGGAAATGCGGCATCCACTCTCCCCCTGCACTTTCACTGGGAGCTGCAATCCTGAGCTATTCCTAGTTGGCCATCTTCCTTTAATCCTTCGGCTTTGTTTTATTATATCTGCAAATAGCCTAATAAAGGATAAAAGGAAAATGAATTTTGGTATGATGAATGAGGAAACTAGGTTCTAGTCTGGCCTTCAGCACTAAAGTATTGTGGCATCATTTCTTCCTGGAAAGTTTTGTCCTTACTTGCAAAAGTGAAAGAATGTGCAATATTCTTGCTTTTCAAAGTATATTCCAAGGAGCTTTTACAGACTTGTCCATTAGGAGATAGGAGATTCCTGAACGATCCTGGGCCTGACCCCTTATTCATTGTTATGTATTATAGAGATGAAGGTCCGTGTGTGTGTGTGTGTGTGTGTGTGTGTGTGTGTGTGTATGTGTGTGTGTGTGCATGTTGGTGGGGAGTGGGCCTGAAAGAGAAACTTTACAGCCAAACAAAAACAAGAAAGTAAATTTCTTGGACTAAGTCATTTCTAAGATCTTACAAGTTAGGACACTTTAGTTCATTTTATGAATATTCTGAATAAGTTCTTTGTACCTTTGTAAACTGGTATGGAGAAGACATTTGATATATCCAAGGGTATAAAGGAAATCACAGTGAAGCCTGAAGATTATAATGACATTTTGTGGTTCTGGGCAAATAAAACGATCCTGGCAAAATAGTAATCTGTTTAGAATATCAATCAAACCTTACAATCTCTATGCAATTTAATTCAAAATTCCAAATACTGGCGAAGGGAAATCTGATTGGTCCAATGTAGGTTCAGTCTAGCAGGGGAGCAATCAGCTATGGCTAGAAAACCACATCCCTCAGTGGAACTTTCAACATTGTGGTCTAGGTGGACAGTTATCAAAGAAAAGGGTGATCAAAGAACTGAACAGAGGTCCACTGCATGGCAAAGTCCCCTTCTTAATTACACCAAAAGTCCAAGGGGCCTACATGTGATCAACCACAAAAAAAATCACTCCGTTAACACTCATTGACTGAAAGCATGATTATGAAGATTCATCAGAGAGAGCATGCTGATTCTCTGTGGCTGAATCAAAGTATCTTAAGAATGTTCATACTTTCAAAATATTTCATCACTGTATACTGACCCTTTGAGCTTTTTGTATAACACAAGTTCTATTGTAGACGTTGTCTCCAGAAAATTGATGCTAAGATGAAGACTAGTGTGCTGCAAATATATTAGGGAGTTTCTTGGGATCAATACAAGTAAGATAAGAGAAGAAAGCCGAATTGGTAAGAGAGAGAAGCTGGGCAATTACACCCTCATGACAAGGCCTCAGCTGACCCCACAGATAGCTCTGAAGCTGGAATGGCCCTTCAGAATTGTCCTGAGCTGTGGCTGAAGGCTGGGAATTTATGCTCTTACATAGACCAATAACTGGATGCAGGCTAGGAAGGGGAACTCCCTTGAAAGGTTGCTTTGCAACCCTCTTCATCTAAGAGCAATTCTTGAAGGAAGCTGACAGTTTAGGCTGTCAACCAGCAGAAATTTTAACAGCTTGGAAAAAAGTCCTTTAGTTCTGAAAAGGGATCTGAGCATCCTTGTGCGATAGGAAGACACCAACCAGAGGCTTGAATCAGACTTGTGCTGTGTGGGGAGCCAATGGGGCTTTGACTGCAAGTATTACAAGGTACTAGATAGCCTAACTGTGTGCTATACTCTGTGCCTTTATTCCTTTTGTGGTATGAGGGAAGTGTGGAAGTCTGGCCCTGAGTAGAAAATTAAAGAACCCAAATGACAGAATATAAAGATAAAAAATTTGTATCAAGGTATATTAGTTTGTACTAATTTGGTAGTGCTGCTGTATGATGAACTAGGTGACTTTGACAACAGCAATTTCCTCTCTTACAGTAGAATCCAGAAGTCCAAAATCAAAGTGTCCTCCGAGTTGCTTCACTCTGGAGGCTCTGAGACTTAATCTATTCCATGCTTCTCTCCTAGCTTCTGGTAGCTGCTGGCACTCCTTGGTGTTCCTTGGCTTGTAAACATATCATTCCAATATCTGCATCTGTCTTTATATGGACTTCCTCTTCGTGTGTCTCTGTGTCTTATCTGTGACAGATAAGGAAGACAATTCCCTTATAAGGATATTGGTTACTGGATTTAGGTTACTCTAATGATCTAATTTTAATTTGATTATGTCTGCAAAGACTCTTATAAAAGACCAGAATCAGATTTATCAAAAGTTAAAATTTCAATGTATCTTTTTTTGGGGAAACAGTTCAACCCACAACACAAGGTAATATGTGGTTGAGTCCTGCTGATGTTTCCCTGATTCTTCCACTCCACAGTTCTCATTTTCCAGCATCTCCTCCCACCTTCATTGAATGTGCTGCAGTCCAAATTTTCATCATCTCATGTGCACTGTTGAAATTGCCTGCTAGATGGCTGTCCTACCTCTGAGCTCTCTTCCTTCTGAAATCTCTGGCATGTACTTCTTTCAAAGTGCATTATTGTCTACATGATTAAGTCCAAAGTTTACCAAGAGCGTGGAGACTCCAGAGTCCCATTTGAACCTGTGCCTTCAGCTTCATTCCACACTATATTCCTCTGTCGTCTGCATGCCATTCTAGATTCTATCAAGGTCCTGTTCCTAAGAGCTTTATTGAAATATAATTGATATACAAAGAACTTCACATATATAATATGTGTAGTTTGATGCATTTGGACATGTGTAAACACCCATGATACCATTACCAAAATCGAAGCAATAGATATATACAAGACATTATAAAGTTGCCTTATATCCCTTTGTTTTTGTTTGTTTCTGCCTTTGTAGTTGTTGCTTTGGTGGTAAGAATACTTAATGTGAGATTTACTCTCTTAATTAGTTTTGAAATGTACAACACAGCATTGTTAACTATAGGAACAATATTTTACAGAAAATCTCCAGAATTCAGTTATCTAGGATAACTAAAACTTTATACCCACTGAAAACAACTCCCCCTTAATCTCAAACAAGTCCAGACCATTTCTGCACTCATATCTTCACTCGTGTTATTTCAGCTCATATATATCCCTCACTAGTTTTGTATTTCTAAAACAAACTCAACCTTCAAAATTCACTGCAACTACCGTTTTGTTTTAAACCATCCTATAATTGTGCTTGGCTGATGGCAAGCCTCCTTCCTCTGCCTCTTGTATATTTATGCTACTGGCCTTACTACACTCAATTTTGTGCCAGATGAAGGTTGTCTATAGCTCTGTCTTTAGTGTGCAATATGAAGACTACACAAAAAATGAGAATAATGATATATTTGTCACAATATGCCTATAAACACTGACATTCAATGTTTGTTGAATTGATTTTTTTTTCCCATTTATTTATTTGATTGCATTTTAGGTTTTGGGGTACATGTGAAGAACATGCAAAATTGTTGCATAGGAACACACATGGCAGTGTGATTTGCTGCCTTCTTCCCCATCACCTACATCTGACATTTCTCCCCTTGCTATCTCTCCCCAGCTTCCCACCCCCCACCCTCCCTCCCCTATTTCCCCACAACTGACCCCAGTGTGTAGTGCTCCCCTCCCTGTGTCCATGTGTTC